>NC_090895.1:26704241-26711741 GCF_036669925.1 Montipora capricornis | reverse complement strand
GCACCACCTTAATAACCAATTAAAACTCATGCAACATCAAGAATGCTACAATAACGCTTTCGCTTTTACGTCAATCGAGTAGGAGGTGCTCGACTGTATCATATGGATCTCTTTAATTAAGGAAATACAATTTCCTCACATTCAAACGGGTGGGGAGGTACAATTATCACATTTACTTATTCATCTCAAGCTATTTTAATCGTATGGCTGTGTGGACTCCTCAGTCATCTCGCGCACGCGAGCTCGTTCGTGAAATCAGTCGTGAATTTGAATCGTACGTTTGTTATGATGTCAATTATGACGTGTTTATTTCAAAAATTATGGTTTGTGCCGGGAAGGAACATTTACAGAAATGTTTGCACGGTTTAATTCTCGACAAGACCTACCTTCTTGCAATTGAACACGTGTGAGTTTCTAGGGAGGTGCTATGGTATGCTACATTATACTATACTTTCTACATAGTAAATCGAAGCTGGCTTTACCTAACTTTTCTTATAAACAAAGCTTTTATTTGCAAAATTAATGTTGGAGACCACTGCGAGAGCTGTGTGCCGCGATCACTTCTTGCTCAATCTTGGATCATAGTTAGTCGAGGGACTGGCTTTGAAGCTTTTAAAACCTTCTAAATCAAGAACAATGTTGTCGCCATCGATGTTGAATGGGCTTTTTTCGAGTTCGTGTCAGACTCGTTTTCAAGAGGAGGCAGACATGAACTCGGAAATGGCCTACTGACCGTGACAGTGCACAATCTTTTGTTTTAGCTTTGCACGGGATCGAATCGAAAGATTTGATTGGTTATATTCTCAAAAAAGGTGTGTTTGGCGCAGGGTCAAGGCCAAAAAAGTGACCAAAACACGAAACAAGGGAACTTGTGAAGTTTCATATCCATCTACATGCATTAACTATGCTCGAATCAAAAAGATCATGATTAGTCAAAGCAATAATACATTTTTTCTTGATCGTAAAACACTCAACTGCAGGGAGTAATCCTAGGGCAAGATTAACACTATCAACTTTGTTGAATCAGCCGATGTAGAAGTCCTTTTGAAAATCAAGAAATCAAAGCCTAGATTACTATCGTGGTTTTAAGAAACTGTCGGCAGTTTACTCACCTTTGATTAACGTCTGGAATTCCTGATTCTTTACTCTCCCGCCCTGTATGTCAATCTTGAGCGCAAGGAGCAAGGTGAACAGGAACTTATGATTTTCATATAAACCACGGCAAGAGTACTTGAACACCTCGTAAGTCAGGAACTCGATGATGTTCTGGATTCGTTTGGCTGGAATCGGTGATTTCTCTGACCTTTGAGAAAACGATTACGAAATTATTCACACCTTTAACATGGCTTTTTGTTTACACTTTAAGAGCGCGTTCGATTGACCGTATTCCGGAATAGGAATACATGGAATAGAAGTTAGAAATCCTTCGCTTTTACGGAGATTCACATTAAAATTGTCAAACACCCGCTAAAATGCTATTTTAAACATAGCTTTATTATCCTTGTTGCTTCAAAACGCCAAACACACAGTTTTAAATCATCACTCCACGTATTCTTATTCCGGAATATTGTCAATCGAACGCACCGTAAAGTTGTATAACCAATTTGATTTGAGTTGCGTTAATTTGTTGATTTCAGTTTACAGTATCCCCAACAGACCATATTCGTATTCTCAGTATTGGACTAGAACTTACTGTGCAATGGAGGCTAATGCAGGGGAATATATTAAAAATTATTTGCATTTGAAAAGATTTCCCCGCATTAGCCTCCATTGCAAGCTAGTTCCAGTCCAATACTGAGAATAAGAATATGGTCTATTTGTGCTCCAGCACTAGAAGACTAGACACTTCAATAAAGTTCCCTCCCTTTCCTTACGTGAGGGCGGCCCTTTCTGCCCTCGTATACTTGTTAACAATCGGGAGCTTAATAGGCCATTTTACAGTTGTTTGCTCAGTGACCTAGCATGTGAATGGCTTCGAGGCTGCCGGTGACCTTGTCTTGATACAGACCTCACTGCTTTTATTATGTAAATTGTGTTGTTGTAATGCTAATTAGTCTTAATTAACATGAGAAAAGCACAAACGTTTGTATCAAAACAGGGTCACCGGCAGCCTCGCTTCCATTCTGAGGCCAGGTACCTTAGCTACAACTGTAAAATGGTCTATTAAGCACGCGATGTTTATGATCCATGGACGGCAACTGGAAGTTCGCTGATTTCCTTTTAACTTGTCTTTACACTAACACATTTAAGTTATAAAAATCCTTGCAGTATTAGAGACGATTAGTTTAAAAATCTTGGAGAGACTACTGTCCTGATACGAAAAAATATTCATTTCTGGCAGGAGCCCATGAATTGGAGCGCACAATTTTACTTTATTTGTGGAACGCGCGTTTTTACTGACCAAGTTATTCTTTGATTGATTTTCCCGCTAAACTAGACCTTTCCAGCTAATCACAAGTCTTGCATGAGATATTATTACCCATGGAATTTGAGAATGGTCACTCGTGCAAACCAAATCTTTAGAAATCGTGTAAAAATAGCTTGATCTGTGAAAATGCCTTTACATATTCTACCTCGTATTAGAGTTGTAGGCTCCTGGTTATGGGCTCCTGCTTCTGGTTTTCGCCCATTTAACCAATCAGAGAACTTCAAGAGCACCATGAATTTGTGTGATATATTAAACAACAAAATTAACTATTTGCAGGGTAATGTGAAGCGTTGTTTTTACCCCATATGAACCGTGTAAGCGTTAGCCATACTAATGGTATAGACCAATTTCGATATATTAAAATTCAGTCCCAAACAAAAGGCATCAACTCGAGGCTCTGGGGGAATAAATATAAGGATTTGTTTGAGTTTATTCCCCAGAGCCTTGAGATGATGTCTTTTGTTTAGGACTGAATTTTAATATATCGAAATTGGTCTATTGGGCCCACACGAGGACAGAGAAAAATTCTGACTAGGGTAGGAATTGAACCTTCGACCTTCGGGTTAGATCACCGCTGCTCTACCGACTGAGCCACAAGGTCAGACGGGAGCAATTATAGTTAATTCCGTTGAAATATAAGTGCTACACGGCCAATGTTTGTAAAAACGTAACCCTTCCTTGTGTGATATATACTTTGGGCCCGGGCAAACGGCTTCAACAATTGCGTCAACATCCGTTTGTTGAACAGCGATGTTGAAACTTTTTGCCCCCTCCCCCCTCCCTCCCCCCCCCCCCCTTCAACCATGTTGAAACATGTTGAATCGAAGTTGACTGAGTTTAAAAGCGTTTAAACTTTGCTTCTACAACCATTGAACATTTATTTTGTTTTCGCGAATATTGAATGAAGTTCAAGCCGTTTGCCCCCCCCCCCCCCCCATTTCAACAACGCGCGCGCGCGATAATAGGTCTCTCAATGATGTATCCATGCCCTTATCCACAGTAACAACCGGGGACGCAGCCTGGGACTGAATACCGGGCCTCTCGTGAAGCTTTGTTGAATCAAATGTTGATGATGTGTTGAAACCGTTTGCCCACCCCAGCAATCAACATCGTACAAACTCGAACGGATGTTGAAGTAACTGCTGAACTGCTGCCCGGGCCTTTAAATATAAGTGGGTTTGCGTCAAAACATGTACTTTTGATTTTGGTAAGGGAAGATAATTTCTAGTTCGACGCCTTGGTGTGGTATACAGTAAGGTATCCTATTTACATCAGTAATCGTTATGGCGGAAACAAATGCTGAGGCCTGCAGTCTAAAGAATTACGTCTTCTCGTCGTTAATGTAAATAGGACTATATTTACAGTAGCATATGAAATTGACTCGAAGCCTAGTCTGCTTGACACCTTACCTTGCCATGGACAGATCAAATACTCCGAGAAACTGTCGAAGGGATGTCTGATACATAACATTCACGATACTCATCTCGACAATCAAGAAATAAAGAATAGATCCACGCGTAGCCACAGGACGGAACTCCTCTCGAGCCAGGTTGATCTTCACTTCAGTCTCAGCAGCAACAGCAAGCTTCTCACTCACTTCCTCTGCTGTCTCTTTTGTGGTCTTCAACACGGCTACAAGTGATTCATCTTCCACTAGCGAGCCCTGAAAAAGTCACCTAAACGTTTCACCTTCAAGAACAGGGTGCAGGGATGGCGTAGTGGTGAGAGCACTAGCCTCCCACCAATGTGGCTCGGGTTTGATTCCCAGACTCGGCGCCATATGTGGGATGAGTTTGTTGGCTTTCTGCTCTGCTCCGAGAGGTTTTTCTCTGGGTACTCCGGCCTGTCCTTAAAAACCAACATTTGATTTGATTTGAGTTAATTTGTTAATTTCAGTTTACAGTGTACCCAATTAGTCCTCCAGTGCTAGAAGACAGGTTTTTAAGGTCAGACCTTCCTTTTAACAAGGCGTAGTGGGATTCTCCAGTGCCTGAATCACTAATTTGTGGTGTAGTCTTATAAGGCTACAACGTGCACGGGAGATCTGAATGGGTATTTACAATAGTGAGCTGTACGCGAGCCATTGTGAATCCCATGCATTACTCCGGCGAATACTGTATCCGTCTGACTTGTGAAATGAATGCTTGATCTAGCACTAGGCAAATAAGTACTCTATATCCAAGTTACAGTAGCAATTTACTGTTACAAAAAAATAACGAATTGTTATTAGAGAAACACTTGTCTCGGCAATAAAAGATGTCAAAACGACATGTCTTTCCTCCAAGTTCTCAGGGCTTTTCTTAGTTTCCCGACGTTGCCTTCACAATCAAGTTCCTTTCACCGAGAGTGTCACACCAACTATCTTGTCTCAAATTATTTCACGCGGTTAATATATTCGCATATTCTTTGATTGCACTCATGGGATAAGAAGGCCACGTTCGGTGCCAAAACAATAGGAAATTTGTATCACAAGTTTCAATAGTAATAGAATCAAAGAGGCCATTTCCGAGTTCATATCTGCCTCTTCTTCAAAGCGAGTCTAAATGCGACGTTTTTGTGATGGTAATTAGTTCTACTTTAAGTATGAATGAAACGAATAGCCCACTTTCGATACATTAAAATTCAGTCCTAAACAAAAGGCATCATCTCGAGGCTCTGGGGAATAGACTCATACAAATCCTTATATTTATTCCCCAAAGCCTCGAGATGATGTCTTTTGTTTCTGATTGAATTTTGATATATCGAAATTGGTCTATTATCATGAGAAAAACTTCGCACTTGAACTCGCTTTGAAGAGGAGGCAGACATGAACTCGGAAATGGCCTATTCTATTCTTTCCACCTACATGGCCGCCGTGACGTCAGATGCGATCAAAGAATTTGCTATTTTCCAGCCCAGAACTATCAAAGTAAAGCCTAGGGACCTACCTCTTACCGAACCTCCTAGAGCATAGTGGCGCATATGGACTTCTAAAAGGACATGTACAATTGCAGGCAATCTATAAACTAAAACTAACCTGAGTACTTGTAAGTCTGAACAGCAAATTATCCTCAAGCTCCTTCATTTTCCTCTTGTTACTTGTCACGTCCTCCATTAGTTTCACTCGCTCTGCTTCCAGTTCCTGCATTCCAAGTTTGAACAATCGGAGGTAAACTGGGTCCACTGCATTTGGTTTTTTAGAGGTTTCACTCATTTAATTATTTCCAAACTGAACAATGATCATGACGAGCGGATAAACACTCTTCAGTTGATCTAGTTTAATGCCCTTTAGTATAATTACACAGGTGATTATACAAAATCGCGCGCTCTCATTGGCTCGCTATCTCGGATTATCAGCCGATAATCACCTCGACGGACAAAATGGCTGCCAGTAGTCGTTTTGCCACTGTAAGTGAAGATGATTTCGCGTTGAAATGTTTTTTTTTCTCTTTTTTGAAATAATCACCTGTGTATTTATACTAAAACAATTATTCGCCTCAGGCTCAGTGATTATCGGTGAATATTCACCTCGACTTCGTCTCGGTGAATATTCACCGATAATCACTGAGCCTGAGGCGAATAATTGTTAAATAACCCACGAGTCTCCAATAACTCAGTATTAGAGCATCTGAACTAGTAATCGGAAGTTTGTATCGGATTTTTTACGAGCATCCCAGAGTCCCCCTGGATAAAAAAGATACATTTATACACGCTTTATCGCGTAGACAAATGGACACTACAAGAGACAAAAAGAATCTCACGGAGCTACTGCATTTGGTTATCAGTATTAAACAAAACTAGGGCCTGGTATGGTGCTTTACTCAAGTTTACAGTTGTCTCGTTCTTGGACTACTGTGCCATATTAGGAAAAGATACTGACATCGCTGGAAGATTAAAAGACCAACACTTAGGTCGTGTTTTATAGAGTGTTTTCAATTATGTGATCAGTAACCTTGTTTTTCCACCGAAACAAAACAAAACGTTTGCATGATAATAGAGTTCAGTTCCCGAAGGATTAGTTGGGTACATCAACATGGCGCCGTGACGTCACGTGAAAACACTATTGGGAGAAACCCGTTTTCGGTTGGAGGAAGGATTACGTTTTTGCAAACGTTGGCCGTGAAGCACTTATATTTGAACAGACTTTGCTGATTAGAGTGTAATGTGAAGTGCTAGTTTTTTACCCCATATGAACCATGTGAGCGTTAGCCCTATTAATCGAAATGGGCCTATCCAAGGGCAGAGAAAAACTCTAATCAGGGTCAGGAACTCATGACCCGGAGCCTACAACTCTACTGTGTTCGTGTAACGGCGTTTTCACAGACCGATTTATTTTTAGAATGAATTTCCCGCGAATGAGACTCCCACAGGAACCCGATGACCAATTACAAGAAATTAAGCTGACGTCATAGGGTCACCGAACCGGAAGTGCCTTTGTTTTTTGACCTAATTCGCGGGAAGGGCCAGTCTAAAAATAAACCTACCTGTGAAAACGCCGTTTCACAGACGCTGTATGGAAGTTGCACGCTCCAGATGGGCTCCTGCCAGGGTGGGAAATGAACCACCCTTGTGTGGGCCCATTTCCATTAGTAGGGCTAACGCTCACATGGTTCATGGGGGGTAGAAAACTAGCACTTCACATTACACTCCAATCAGTTAAGTCCGTTTTCGGTTGGTTTGGTTGATCAACTTTTTCAACCGAGATCACACTATTGAAACGGTTGAAAAAGCATTGGCAGCGACCACTGCCGTTTACGCGCGCTTTTTAAAATTTTCCAGGGGTTACCGCGTTTTAACCGAAAATGGTTAAAAAAATGTTCTATTGGGAAACCTCAACCGCTTCAACCTAAAGTGGTTGGGGTTCAAACGGCTCATCCCTATAGAACAGGACGTTAAAGACAGAAGATAAGTTAAAAGCGAAATCTTGCTCCTATCCAACCTCTTTCTCGGTATTGATGACTCTTCCAAGAAGTTGCTCTTCTAAGCCTTTCATGGTAACAGTGAAGTCAATAATTGCTGTGCGTGCGCTAACCTATAAACAGTAAGGTTGAAAATTACGTTTGAGCAAAAAAGTAAACTACTAGTAAATTCAT
>NC_090895.1:26689241-26696741 GCF_036669925.1 Montipora capricornis | reverse complement strand
AGGCAATACTTCTTTGTTGACGCCGTAGAAAAACGCCATAGCACATGTCCACGAGCACAGACCAGCAACATTACCACAAACCTGGGTGAATTAACAGCGTATTAGAAAAGTTAGCTAATATTTCAAAAAGACGAAAGAGTTTCAGTTGACCACGAAATTGAAATAATTTCAATATTACTGTGGTTTTACTTTGCTTCGCATTGTTAATGGCATTAAAAAAATAAATCCCTTTCACGTTTTCCCGCGCTCAACACCTGCTCTTTGTATTCACTTGAAGTTCAAATAGACCAACTTCGATATATTAAAATTCAGTCCTAAACAAAAGGCATCATCTCGAGGATCTGGGGAAGAAACTCGTGCAAATCCTTATAGTTATTCCCCAGAGCCTCGAGATGATGCCTTTTGTTTAGGACTGAATTTTAAGGACGGTGCCTACTATTGTTACTGCGCATACGTTATGCGCATCTCGAGATACTCGGGTTTCCTATCAGTGATGCGTTTTAATTCAGGGATATTTTTGCGTGGTTTAAAACTATCCGGAGAAAGTAGATCTTAGTAAGTACTCATGGTATCCAAAAAGAAAATTTGAGGTTTCCATATAGCCATGCAATTTTGAGAGATAATTATTATAAGAAAGAACGCCATACATCGCTTTGTATTTTAAAGCTTTTTAAAAATATTATTCATGAATTATCTTTGAACAACGCGTGGTTACCCCAAATTTTCTTTTTGGATTTCAATAACACATGTTACCATCTACATTTCCTGCATAATCATAAATCGGAGCAAGAATACCTTTGAATTTGTAGGCACCATCCTTAATATATCAGTTATCATATCAAACCACCTTGTGTAAAACCTCAAGTTGACAGTCAGATTCCACGCAAACTCAATAGAGAAAAGCTTTCACAAAGCGAAAGCAACAAAATTGCGAACCTTCTTTGCGGTGGCCAAATTGTAATCCTCCATTTCTAAGTATGGTTGAAGTAATTCGACGGCTTCCTCGTTAATGGTGTCTTTAGGGAAATTCACAAGATTTTGAAGAAACCCTCCTTGACTCATAAGCTGTAAAGAATGAGTTTCAAGTAAAGATACTGATATTTGGTACTTGTTTGAAGCTAAAGATACTAGGACATTTATGTCAAGTTAAGAGGACCCCAACGGTGTACAGGAAAGAGATTGATAAGCCTTCCAGTCTTTTGAGCTCTTTGAGTGGCTGGACAAGTATACTGGTGCAAAACTGATAAATCGTGAACATCGTTGAGAAGGAGTCCCTTAAATAGGCCATTTCCAAGTTGCTGTTTGTCTCGGTTTCGAAGTGAGTCTTGGTGCTCAACTAAAGGAAATGAATTTGATTTGCATAAGAATACGCAAACGATCAACGACCCGGTAGTAATATCGTAGACTCGGAAGAGATCACATACCTTAAGTGATTCACTCCAACTTGGTGTTAAACATTCTCTTTCGGCATCAAAAATAACTGGTGAAATAGTTCGCCTAAACAGGAGTAACACACAGTCCATAATTCGCATGATCAGATGAGGCGGTTTTGCGAGCTTACGGACAGTGGAAATGTCAGCGGCTTTGATTGTCTGAAAAATTAATCAAAAGCTAAGTTAGCCACTTCAAGAAAATACATGTCAGCATCAATGGTTTAACTCCCATGAGGCTCATGTGGCGAAAGGATAAATCATTTTGAACTGCCATTTGGAAGTTCAATATTTCGACTCCTGTTTAAAGTACTCGGGTTTTTTTTTTCGAGTATGCCCGAGTCACAATTATTCGGGGTCCTTGGCAATCCTAGACTTTGCCAAAGCGTTTCACAATGTTCCTCATCAAAGATTGCTTGCCAAACTCGATTCCTAACTACTTAATAACCGAGAGTGAGGTCGTTACAGCTAAATCTCAAACTGAGGCCTTGCCGGATTGACCGAGCGACGAGGTTAATACCAAAATTTCCCCGCACACATGAGGAAAACGTGTTGAAACTCAAGTAAGCTTCCAACAGACTTGTTTATTTTCGTGAACCTTTCCTCCTTACAAAGCAATACTAAAAAATATCCTCCCGTATCACATTTCAACCTTAAGCTCCAAAATTCAATACACAACATGATATTATAATTCACAAAGGCAGAAAATATCACAGAATACTTTTCCAGCGAAACATTTAATTGAAACAAACAACATAAGATGCACTAAAACGCCGTTCGCGTTGCAATGACTTTCGACGCCATTGCTGGTTAACGAGAATAACAAACTCACGACTTAATTAAGTTAGCACAACAGAACGACGCTAACCTCATTTTGACACGAAAATGCTTTACTATTGCCATAAAAGCTGTCCAGTTAAGCTCGCATATTATAAAATATGATGAATTCATAAAGGCCACCTTTTCCAGCGAAAATTTTTTTGAAACAAACAACATATTTGCTATTAGAGGCAATAACCCTTCCTATTTCATTACGTGCGTGAAGAGAAAAACTCAATCGTGTCAAATATGCGCAATATTACAACAAACTAAAATTTCAGGATCAAACCGTTTCCATGAAGAACCTTTTCCTTGAATAATGAAGTACAAAATAGACGACAAGCTTTCTTTCAAATAATTCTTGGCTGTCACATTTCCAATTATTTTTTTTACCTGAAGACTGTGCAGAGTTGATCAAAGATCCACTTAAGGTGTTCGATTCGTTCTCTGTCTTTGTTGAACCCGTAAGTTACCAGAGAATTTTCCATTTGGTTTCAGTGTTCTACATAACAGCACACTTGGTAAACTATTAGAAATGCAGCTCACTTTGATTTCGGCTCGACGGGCGACAGATTTTTGTCGAAGTCCATTACTCGTCGCTTTTAAGATTCCACCGCCTGTCTTGTTCAGTGTCCAATTGACTTGTCATTATTGAGCTTCATAAGGGTATATTTTGTTTAAAGCTCCACTAAAACGCCATTCGCGTTACATGACTTTCGACGCCATTGCCGGTTAAGTCTATCATTCTACTGTGTCCACCAGAGAATTCTACGCATTTCCACTACTCTCTCTATCCTAAGAAAATACGGGCTGAAGGCTCTATGCACAAAGATACCACTTAGCAGGGAGGAGACAGGCAAGACTTTTACCCACACGGAAAAAACGACGAAATGAAACGCAGATTCCGACTGGGTTTGCCATACTGGCAACCCAGTAAAAACGACGAAATTCTACGTAGATTCCGACTGGGTTTGCCAACCCAGTAATTACGGGCCCCTTCATTCACGGTTAACATCATTTTACCCCAAAGAACACAGATCGAAGGTTGTATGCGATGGAGCATCGTCCACTTCAATTGGAGTTACATCTGGAGTGCCACAGGGGACAGTTTTGGGCTCGCTGCTCTTTTTGCTTTCTATCAATGACTTACCATCGAAACTTCAGAGTACATGTTTTAACCCTACTGTCTACAGGACGATGCCTGGCAAATGCAGTTTAACCCGAAAATTGTTCCACTTTAGGACGTTTTCAACTAATCTCTAGAGACACCAATAACAATAGACGACTTTTGGTGGATGAACAAAAGAAGCTAATGAGAGATCTTTTGTTTTGGTTCACTAACGTGGCGGCGATGACGTCACGAGAAAGCCTCCTGATACGACTCAGGGTTTTCGTTTAAGGCCGGAGACCGCGCAATAACTCCTTCAAACTGAGAAGAAGTCACATCGCCGTATTTTATTTGCGCAATAAGTTAAGTTTTCTTTTCTTTCCTGTAAACAGCATTTGCGAGGGTTTCATACTTTTTTCAGAGTTTGCTTGCTGCCAGTGTACTTGCAATCGGCTTTAAAAAGGAAAATAGCCATGTTCGGTTCTTTCATTATCAAACCCGGTAATTTGAAAAGCTATCGAAAACCCTGATTAAGTGCTGAAACTGTCAGAGAAAAACTCGAATTTATCCGACCATTTCAATTGGTTTTTTCTTAAGTAGATGGGAAAACTGGAGTACCTGGAGAAGCAGGGTAGAGATCCAACAAAACTCAACCCACATGTGATGACAAGTCTGGACATCGAACCTGCCAAATTAGTCGAAGGCGAGTGCTCTCAACACTGCGCCATCCCTATTCCGATCTTCCGATCCTCCCTTATACCTGCTTCCCAAAACTTAAATTGTTATTGTGAGAGTGTTAGCTGCCTATTTGGAGGCAATTCCCATCAATACGGAAACGTTTCCACACGCTATGAAATCACGTTCAATATTCATGAAGACTTTTACGGACTGGAAGACTAGAGCCCTAACGCGAGGAACGAAGAGAGACCCTGCACAGTGTACAGCGTGCACAGGAGAGGCTACACTTGATTCAGTGTTAAAACAATCACGCTTCAAGTATTGAGTGCCACACACGTGACCGACAAACGAATTCAGTGGTGTTACGTAACGCGTGTTCGTTGTCGTTACGAATTTTTGCACTTTGAAAGCTATCTTTTTCCCTCCGAATAAATGCAATTTATCTGACCATTTTTACGGCAAATGACCGCAGTATGTATGCCTAATATTTTAAGGTTAACGAAAAGCAGGACAGAAACCCATGTGGAACTTCTGAGCTGTCTTTGTGTTCTGGATAAACTGACCTAATTATTCAGATCTTGTATTTTTATAAATTTGTAATTTGTATTATGTGAAGATCTGCCTAATTAAAGTTGAGTAAATTAAAAAGCAAAGTAAATTAAAATTATTCAATGACAACAATTAAAATGGCACAGATATCACAATTGTTGTTCTTTCTTTCTAATTGTCACGGAACTGCACGTACAAATGGCTTGAAGCTCGGCTACTAGGTGGAAACAACAGCAAGGCGAACTAACATGACATAAAAGACAACTTCACAACAGGGGCTTAAGGCCAACTCATGATATGACGCGCCGTGTGTTTCAAAATTATTTATTACGCGATTTCATATCATGTAACAACAAAGGTACTATATTTAGACTTAATATTAGGTTTGAAGACGTACTTGTTATTGCCTACCATGACCTCGATTATCAATTTTCCACGGTGTTTTAAACCTCGATATCAACTTACTGCCGTGACAAAACATTTGGTACCTCGATATCATTAACTGCCGTGATGTAACATTTTATCCACATTTTCTACTTCGATGTTTCAGCACAGCAGAAAATTGAGATCGAGGTACAAAATGTTTCATCGCGGTGAAAAATTGATATCGAGGTCAGGGTAGGCGATAACAATTACGTATTCGAGAACTTATACCAAGGCTACTTATAGTACATTTGTTGTTACAAGATATGAAATCACGTTTAAAAAATAATTTTGAAACAACAACAACAATTTATTCAGGTATTTCCATTTTTATGCATGGCATTACCTATCAAATTATGTATTGTAAATTACTAATCAATTTAATTGAAGAAATAATCGTGCATGTCTGTAACTCATAACGTCATAAACAAAAGCAGCAAGTGATCTAGAAACGAAAGGATCAATATTGTTAAAAAGGAACTAAATTTTTGACCTGACTTCAAGGTCTTGGAAGAAATTATACTTGTGAACTGTTTGATCATAAAATTTTGAGCGAAGGGCATTGTACAGCGTGCAAGAGAAGAGAACATGAGTTTCATTCTCGATGTTGTTCACCTGGCACAGTGCACAAATTCTTAAATGCTCAAGAGTCTTAAGGACAGTGTGTCTCCCTGTTTCAATGTAAAGACTATGATTCCCCAAGCGAAGTGTACTAATTGCAGATCTGTGTAGGGGATATTTAATGCTATCTCAAAACTCAGATTTTTTCGTGTTCGTTTTGAAAATATTGTAGAAGTTAAGTTTCCAATTAACTTTTTTGAGTAAAAGTTGGTGTTCAGTTGAAGCTTTGTATATATTTTCCGCGATGTGAGAAGTGAGGGTTTTACTATTCTTCAAACTCACGTGTCAAATATATGCACCGTCATATTATCGGAATAGAAATCTTTTATCCTATTGGTTAATCATCACTCATTTACATTTACATGTATTAGGTCGGTAAGAACCGTTCGGTTATCACACCATGTGACCCAAAGGAACAAATACTTCATAATTTTAGCAGTAACATCACTTCACCCCGCAAAGATTGCGAGGAATAACCTTGTGTTAAGGTTCTCAGATACAGTGTTTTATAGGACCGACAAACCTTCTTTAAACATGGTAGGTGCAAACTTACATAATGTTTCACCGATAGGCATTTTACTGTGCTCCAAATAATGTTAACTCTACGAATTCAGCAATTTCAGCGCTAGTGATAAGACAAAGCTTTCTGGGTGCGCATTACGAAATTAAAATATTTTGAATAAGCACATTTCTATAAATTACGCATCATTACACATTTTGAGCAAAAACAGGTTCTGTGTTCTTTGGAAAGAAACCCTAACCCTCAATTTGGCTAACCCTAGGCCTAAGGTTGTTTTTTAGACCTGGGCCTAAGGTTAGCCAAATTGAGGGTTTTGGGTTACTTTTAAAAAGGTAAAACAATGACCGCCAACGGGTGACCCGTGGAATGTGACTTGTGTTTTAGACCCGCCGATAACTGAGCGTGAAGGAGTGAGTCTAACAAAACAAAGTATGGTTGGGGGTTTTTGCAGTCTCTGAACGCTTATTAAAGCGGTAATATTATTTGAGCCTCCAGTGGTGTTTCGGCATGAAATTTATAATCTACACAAGTGATCGGGCAACGTCACGTTACAGAAGAATGTTATGAATTTGCAGTGGTCGCAAATTTATGTTAATAGAATGTTGAGGAAAGGAGAGAAAAGGAACCTTATTTAAGTGTCTAGTCGTTCTTAGGGCTGGAGCGCTAATTGGATAGTGTAAAGTGATATCTAATCTCTTGAAGAAGGAAAATTATGGTCAGGCACACATCACGAGATCATCAGCTGGCAATCATGTCAAAAATGGCAAATTCAGGGAAAGACCTCACGAATGAAAGTCATCTTGAACCATTCCCGCTACGCGAAAACAATATGCGTCGTTTGTTTGCAGTAGGCTGCTACATCAAAAGGTCCATTAGGTGTCACAGGTTAATATCTTGCACTCTTCCCAAAAACGCGGTTTAAAGAGTGAAATCCTTCTGGACCAATTCTGTTGACGCTTATTGAGACTGACAGGTTTATCAATTGTTGTTTGCCGTTTAGTTTTTAGGCCGAACAAAATCGAACTGATCGCGTCAATTTAGTTCGATTGCGTTCGGTCATCGAACTCACCGAAACGTTCCACTTCGATTACCGAACTAATCGAACATCAAGCGAATGATTGAGTTCGATTGATTTTTGGTTCGGTTTTGTTCGATTGATTACACCGGTGCAATGTAAAGGTCAGCCCTCACCCAGTTTGGAGTGGACTTGGCTCCGCATGATGAAGGAGTATGTAAGTTGCAAAACGAGGATGGGATGCCTGCACATCGCAGTCACGTTGAAATCTTTAATGCCATCGCAAGTTTTGCGCTAGTTTTGAGCGAGCATTTTTGCTGCGATTATGTATACCGAC
>NC_090895.1:26671741-26681741 GCF_036669925.1 Montipora capricornis | reverse complement strand
AGCCCTTATGCGTGATGACGTCTGACTACCTCATTTCACCACCAAGCCTCGAATCCCAATATCAAACTTGTAAATTCTACATTGTAGCATTGAGCTGAATCCCAAAGGAACATTTTTTTAAAGGGAACCTCCACTAAAACAACAAAATAGCTTTAAACCACAGAACATAATGTTTACAATTGGAATTGCTCAATCTTTTTCCAATAAAAGCGTTTGTATTCGAGAAAAATAAATTCCAAAAACGCTTATTTTGGCTTTCAAATTTCCCGGGCGCCGCCATCTTGAATAATTGTGACGTAACTTGGTTGCCCTCTTGTTCTGATACAAAGAGCGATAAGAAAAGGAGGGAGGTCTCTATCATAACAGCGTCAACACCAGCCTCACTTTCATTTAAAGGCCAGGTAACTAAGCAAACAACTGTAAAGAGGTCTATTTTTGAGCATATCACGTCATCATGCATAAGGCCTATTGGCTTTCATGGAAAACTTAAAGATATACAAGGCGGACACACACACACTAAATATATAACGGTTCTCTTCAGAACGATTGATCATCTCTAAAAATCAAATCACACAACCATCACAGCACAGAGGGCAGTACTCCTCAGAGCCTCTCATTTTCTGCTCCACACTGATAAAAGAACTGCTCAGTAGGTGTTTTAACGACCAAGTAAATCATAGGATCCACCTCGCAAAGTATAATAAACAGCACCAACAGGCATCATTTCACAGTAACTTTCTTTTCACATGTAAGACATTAGGATTACGACCTCAAGCTCGAAGGTTAGAACCACATTGAACAGAATATTATTAAAAACTCAAAAGAAGTCATGCTCCGTTACTTTCACGTGATGGTCACAGTTAAGAAAATAGCCAGAAACAACCTTGTAGACTCAACATCACCAAAGAAAGGTACTGCTCTGTAGATTTCCTTTCAACGATCAAATGCAAGGATATGATCAAACACTTGAAAACCACCAGGCACAGCATGGCAAATGTCACCAAAGAGGAGCGCTGATTAGCAGATTATAATAATTTGGGACAACTTTGAACCGCAGCGCTGCTCAGTAGCTCACATTCTGGAATCATTTACCTTTTAAACGGGTGATAATAAAGTCACGTTCCCTTTCACCAAGTAATTTTGCTCTGTATCACAGACACCGTTTCAAAGCGAATGGGGGAATGGCTTGAGCGCCATGGAATGTGCCTTGAATTTGGAAAAAGACGTGTACGACGCTTTGTTGATTCTGCACGACCTTGCCCAAAATGCTAACGACCCACAGGTAAGAAGCAGAATTTTCGAAAAAATACACCCTAAGTTATTCCAAAATGGCTACCATTTTAGTATTTTTTTGGTTTGCTTGGAAATTAGCCCGTGTTGCCTTGTTCAAGGTCAAATATTCTTTTGAATTTTAAGATTAAAGAGTCCCTCCACTAAAACAAGAATTTCACTTTAAAATATTTTACATATGTTTACAATCAAAATTATTCGACCATTTTCCAATGGTAGCGTTTGTATCCGAAGTAGACAAATTTCATAAACGCTTGTTTTGGTGTTCAGATTTTCTGGGCGCTGCCCTTTTAAGTAATTGTGACGTGCAATGATTGCTTTATTGTATTCACACAACGAGCTTTTGTTTTGAAACAATAGGGCAACCATTAACGTCACAGTTATTCAAAATGGCAGCGCCCGGGAAATTTGAAAACCAAAACAAGTGTTTTTGAAATTTGTCTATTACGGATGAAAACGCCTCCATTGGAAAAAGAACGAACAATTTTGATTGTAAACATTATGTTCAATATTTTAAAGTTAAATTCTTGTTTTAGTGGAGGTTCCCTTTCAGAACGAGGCAATATAATGCGGGCGGTTGTATATTGCCTGATGTAATAGCAGTCGCGAAGAACAATACGTCGATCCTTGGTTATGGGGTTTTCACGAACACTGAACAATGATCTCTAACATTTGAAGGAAGGACCAGCCTCAACAGCTCCAGCCTCGGGAAAAGACAGAAAAGGAAAACTGTGTTCCAGTCTGCTCAATGTTAAGTCGTGAGATCAAATCCTTGGCAGCCTTTTATCTTTCCTTTAATCTTTCCCATCGCATTCTTATATCGTTCTTACTATTTTCAACGTCTTTGTACCATTAAAGAAATCAGTTTTATTTGTGACATGATTTCGCAATAGCTCTGACTTTGTCGCGCGTAAATAGGAAATTGCTTACGGCGCATGCACCTGCATATTTAGTAGGCAAAAACAAGCTCCCTATTGTCAGCTTTTGACTAATCAGCTTATTGGATTTACAGTTACAAGACTTCTTGGAAGGAAATTTCCTTGGTGAACAAGTGGAGAGCATCAAACAGCTATCGAATTACGTCAACACCCTGAGGCGACAACAAGAGAGTGGAAACTATGCTCTTGGAGAATACCAATTTGATAAGATCACCTTAAAAGGCGGGGACGATTAGGCTGTATCCTGTATTAGTTAAAATACCACTACCGCACAATCATGAAGCCATCCATTGCATTGGTATCGAAATTGCGGAGGCTTTCAAAACTTTACAATGAAACAATATTGGTATGGAGTCGGAGGTTGTAAGATTATAGCGGGTTTTCCTTAAACAAAAGAAATGAACACTTTCTCTTCCATAAACTCTAGTTTTCTGAGTGAAACAAAAATCAACTCAGCGCTACACGCTGTGATCAGATATTTAATTGACGTGCAGAAAACTAAGTGAAAAAAACTGGAGCTATCAATTGAAGTTTTTTATTTATCAGGAAAGAACGAATTGGGCGCTAATTATCTTATATGTTGGACACTTTTCCTTCCAGTATTAGACTCTTAACCTGTTTTTGTATCACTGATTTAAAGTGAGCCATTGCTCAATGAAAAAAACAATTTTTCAGTTGGACATGTCGTTGATTGTAATCATGCAAGGCACCTTTTTCAAATTATGATAACTAGAAGCAATCGATCTTGTACATTGATCTTATTAGATGGTTTGGTCTGTAGTATCACTAAGTATTTTACGAGTTGTGCAAACAACGAGTTGAAATACTTAGCGATACTACACATTGACAATAATGTTAATCATATATACTAGCATGCACAACTCGATCAATAAATCATGTTTTATGAAAGAAGAAATTGGGCTTCTGGCGTGTGTATGCATGTGAGTGCATTGTTTGCAGTAAGTGCTGAAATTGTTGGAGAAACTTCTTATTTTTTTGCACTTCCTGAAGCCTTTGCATGTCGCATCCCAAACTCGTGATGCGTATTCAAGACTGGGCCTAACCATAGGTTCATACAAAGTAGCTTTTACATACTCATCACAAAACCAAAAATTCCGTTGTAGTAACCCTAAGATCCAAATGGCCCCTATTTCAGTCGATGTGCTCTTTCCTTCGTAACCTATTATCTAGCAAAACACCAAGGTAAGTGTGAGAGGTGACATTCTCTAATGTTTGTAGTCGGTAGAGCGGCGGAGATCTAACCCGATGGTCGTCGGTTCAATTCCCACCCTGGTCAGAGTTTTTCTCTGTCCTTGCGTCAGCTATACGTGAAGGTCACTATCGATCTCTAAATCGCTTCATGAATTCAACTTAAGGGCCGAGGTGAGTGAAGCAGGGCAAGCGCTGGTACGCGCTAACCACGAAAGTAACCTTCTAGTTTTGAATCCAACGATAATCTGCAAATGTAAATTTCTGCAAACTTAACAAAAATCGTAATCATGATATATCGTGAATAGTAAGAGTATAAAAACAAACCTGCAAGGCCGCTTCTGCCTCCTCCAATGCTGGCTTGGCTGCCGACAGTTTTTCCTCCGCGAATGCCTTGTCGGCCTGTAAAATGTTCGCAAATGCGGTTACCATAGCAACAGTTACAAATAAAACGAAGGACAAAATGAAAGAGCACGTAAGTGACCCCTCTCCTTAGAGAATTATCAAGCTCAAAAAAACAAATGACAAGGGTGAACGGAACCGATTGGAGAATTCCAACTGGTGGCAACTGCTCACTTGGTCAGTAATAGGGACCTTAAGCAAAGAAGACGACGACAGTTACGAGAACTTCGTCTAAAAATAGTTTCCCGTTACTGCAATAACTTTGCGATTACTCCAAGTCGCTCGGCAGGAAAATTGTGAGTCCACATTCCAAGAATAAAATTTGCGAGAACGGTGTGGATATTTAGAGAGAAAATTGAAAATTCATCGTCGGGTGCTCGCATCCTCCACACGACCTCAAATTTGATCATTTCACGTCGTTGTGAAGACGAGAACGGCAAAGAAATGTGTGAAAATGTAAAACGCACGTGCGGCGCGTGCAGAGCTATTAGGGAGCTTAAGATTTTACGACGACGACGGCAACAACAACGCCGCAAAACAATGATATCATTGGTTAAAAGAGCATAAATAATGGTGCTGCACGTGTAGCACGGATTTTAGGACGGATTCTTGCGGTAGTCTGCATAAGGACGGCGTGAAATTACCAAATTTGAGGTTTTGACGACAAAGTGAGCATGCAACAGAGAATCTTTCATTTTCTATTTTCACTTTGTAACTGCTCTTACCAATTTAGTTTTACGATATTTCCCCCAAATTGTAAGAAGTGAACGAGATAGAATAACCGCGAAAGAATTATGATAAAGCAAAGTGATATTTCGAGGTGACGTTTTCGTTGAAGTCGCCGTCGTAGATCTTAAGGTCCCTAATGTTTTTGTTAATAAAACCTGTTGTTTTGTCGCGTTCTCCATCGTCGTCGTCGTCGTCCTTTGGTAACGGCTCCCTATTTATGCAAGTGAAGTCAACCCCGACAACTTCAGGCTCGTGGTCAAAGCGAGCTAAAGCGGGATTTGAATCCTGAAACGGCGGATTTCCAGTCTACGCCCGGATTCCCTTACTTTACATAGTACGGAGCTTTAGCAACGACGATGGGAACGACAACGAGAACGTCATGTAAAAACATAAATTCACGTTATTGCGATCACTTCGTGACTATTCCAAGCCTTTTAATATGACAAAGGTGTGGCAGTCCCCCAGGAATGAAACCGTTACGGGTGGCCTTAATTTAGGGGAGAAAAATGAAAATTTATCTCCAGGTGCTGACGCTCTCGGTAACACCTCAAACTTGGTAATTTCAGAGATAAACTAAGAATAAAGCCAGGATCCGAGCCAGGATTCGAGCCAGGATCCGAGCTAGGATCCGAGCCAGGATTCGAGACCTAACCCGAGACCTAAATTAACCTAACCGAGACCTACCCTAACCCTGACTAGACCTAACTAGACCAGAACAAACCTAAATAGACCTAACCTAACCGAAAAATTCGAGAATAAATAGCGTAGAAAGCTCATCTTAGCTCGAATCCTGGCTGGAATCCTGGCTCGGATCCTAGCTCGAATCCTGGCTCGAAGTTTAGGTATCCTCGTAATTTCACGTTGTTGCTTTGCTGACGACGGCAATGAAATGACAAAAGTGAAAAACGCACGTGCAGAGCGTGAGAAGCTATTGTTTTTGCCCACTAAATATGTTCTCGTTGACGTCGCCGTTGGCGTTGCTAAAGCTCCCTAGTAATCATCATTCGGAGCCGACATAAGAGCTCACCTCAATTTCATCAACAATGGCTTGGGCCTTGTCCTTAACCTTTTGAACAGAAGCCTTAACTTTTTCAGCGGCTTGAGCACTCACTGTTACCTCTGCAAGCACCTAGAGTCGGAAAACAGTCATTTATTCGAGGCGAAGAATTATATCAACCTTCGTGCCTTTAGCGAGAGAATTTGTGCTAGACGGGAACTTTTCGTCTACGGACTTGCGAAAACGATCACCGAAAAAAAATTATTTAAGTAGAAAAACCTTGAACCGACAAACAAAACCCACACTAACGCTGATGAAAATTTAACAGGGAAAAGTTTTTTGGGAGGCAAACGATCTCACTAACGACTGCACCTACCCTGCTCCAGTTCTTGACTGTGCAGTAAAATATAACAATCGCATTCTGTGGTTTGTCACTCTGCTAATTGCTCAGCCAAAACTTATTAGCAAAGTGGCCTTCTGTCTTGATTGTGTTATGTGTTA
Source organism: Montipora capricornis (assembly GCF_036669925.1). Classification (NCBI taxonomy): domain Eukaryota; kingdom Metazoa; phylum Cnidaria; class Anthozoa; order Scleractinia; family Acroporidae; genus Montipora; species Montipora capricornis. The sequence continues at coordinate 26,675,675 of NC_090895.1, read as the reverse complement.
AAACGATTTGCTATATACATAATAGACACCTTATCAGCTTTGACTGAAGCTACAGCGAGCTCCTTTTCCTTGACTACCAGTTCTTTGGACAATTCAGCCACAGATGCACTGGCCTCGACCAGTTTATCCAATCCAGTGTTCATTCTGTTTGCTAGCTCGCCAATCTGTGATCTCTTCTCTGCGTATATTGTTTTATAACCATCAACGAACGACAGATATGACTTGGGGGTCACGTGCGTTTGTCGACGAAACCTGTCAAGTCACATGGGCTCAAGTAAATCATCGTGATACATAAACGCGCCTATTATGAGGCAAGTGGAAATATCCCATAGAACAAAATAACGCTAGGTCAATTTTTTGCAAAGCTTGGAAATTTTGTTACTGATGGAGGGCTCACGAAGAGGGGAGCATTTTCCACCTTTTGCGGTTCACCAAAAATGGTCATTAAAGTGTCATTAACAGCCCTTTTTCTTAAACTTCTTCTTTGGCGGCACAGTCTCCATTTCATAACCGAACTCAGCAGTAGCAATAAGAAAGGTTTCATCAATAGCGTGTCTTTCCCTTATAGAGTGGTTTTCAATTGAGTGTCGAAAGTAATTAGCGAATTGCTTTGGTTTATGATTACTTCGCTAAGTGATTGGTTCAAAGTTCTCGCGCCACTTTTTCAACCAATCAGAATTGAAACCAAAACCAATCGTAGCTCGCGCGTGCACATTTTCCCGCGCTTTGTGTCGGCTACGCGTAATTACTTCGAGTTTTGATTGGTTCACTGGATTGTCTCCGTCCTTTTTGATTGGCCAAAGTAATTACTTTGGTTTTGGTTTTACGACACTCGATTGAAAATCGCTCTACCGTAAAATACTAATTAATTATGTGTTGGATTCACATTTAGTAAATTCATTGTCTAAAATACTTTCACCTTTAATGTGACATGTACTTACAGTACAAAGTTTGACATCAAGTTATTAGACCAAACTGGAAGCAATATGCAAGCAAGTGTGAATCAAGTCAAATGTGTGTGTCAATGTAACCATCAAGTACTGGGAGATCTCCTTGATGGCAGAGTCCTTACTACACGGACCAACACGTGTATTCTGAAAAAAAAACCTTGCCTTTCAAAATACTCGACGCAAGCCTCAGCCACACCATCATGAAAGGTACCCATAGTGTGCACCACACTGTTCTTGATGCTATCTGTGCACGTGATGTCAAACTTGGACAAGAAATAATCTGCGACTGCAACCAAAGCGTCTTTTGGCCAGCGGGTGAACCAGTCCATAGTACAGCCACTGATTAGTCCAGGAAACTTAAGTGAGCGATTGCGAAATTTCTCTCCCACCTGTAACAGATGGAATAAGAAAATGACAGTTCTCAGTCTAAATAAAACAATCGGTATAATAATACACCTTCCAGGGCACACAAGCGATCAAACGATAAACAACTGCATGCAAATTCTCCTCTAGAAATATTTTGATAATGAATGCACAGAATAGAGGGGTTTTCAATTGAATATAGCTGTGTTCATTAAGCGGCCAAATTATTAACGCAATTGTGATTACTAAGCCTTGCGTGGCTTGAGGATCTCGGATCATTTGTTCAACCGAAACATAGTTGATATTTAGAGATGGTCATGAAACTCGACCTGTTTCCTTGTTTTATTATTTTGGTAGCTGTTTTGGCCCTGACCATGCGCAAACCACACCCGTTTTCTAAAACAGCAGCCAGTCAAACGTTTTTGAAGTTTTCGGGGTTTTATAATCAGTCCATATATGACTGAAGCAAAAACGGACCCAATTACAATTTGGAAGTCCGCATTTTTCCGCGCTATAAGTAAATTTCATGTAATTGATTCCAATTCGGAAACTTTCCCAAAACTCCTCGGGTAGACCCTCCTTGGGACACCGATGTAGGAAAGAAGCACTTACAGGCGAGAAGCACAAAACCACGTGCAGATTCTTCCTGGAGCGAGCAATAAAGTAGTTGTAAAGATTGTCGTTTGTTGGCGGTACTCGTGGCAGTTCTTTCTTCATTGGCCCAATTAAGCCTTGAGTTATTTCATCCAGTTCGTCGCGAGCAAATAAGTTTGATACCTATAAAACACAAAGAAATCAGAAATTAGAAATTCAACACATCTGGACAGGGTTGGTCTTTGCGACACAAGAATTGAAGTTAACTGTATCAGCTGTAGCGAACGACTCCTTACCTCACCCGAGGACAGCACATTATTCAGATATTCCAGGAAACTTTCATCCTTGATCTCGTTGTCGGTAAAAATGAAGGTAATACCTTTCCCTTCAGATCCTGCCACGCGGTACAGGAACTTTAAGTCTTCCATTAGATTGCTCACATTGTAAGACCTGGAAAATAAGGAGCGGGTTGTGCAAAGGCTGATTAGCGTTAATCCAAGCTTACATTAAGAATAAATGTTGCTGTGTTTCGTCGTTTTCACCTTGAAAGCGTGATCTGGAAAATCCTGTATCCAGCAATAAAAGAAGCCAGTCTTGTAAGCGATTGTTTGCCTGAACCACCCACACCAACAAGAAGGGCATTGCCACATGGCGTGCGAATGATACGAGAAATCTAAAAATATGAAATAAGAGACAAACCTTAAATCCATTATCGCAAGTCACTTATCACTTTTACCTTTAAGAATATATAAGATCCTCCTTAGCTTGTTTATTCTCCTAAAATGGTCTGTGACCCTTATATACTTTTAACATGAATCACTCCCTCTGCTTCTCCTCCGTCTATAAAAAGCGATGAAACCCATCGCAATAAGTAAATCATACCCTGACTCTAAGCGAAAAATCCAGCCAATCCGCGCGAACGTCCTTGAGAAAACAGGATAAGATGATTCATTTTCGCAAAAAAAAAAAAAAAAAAAATCCCTGAGCTAGATAAAAAACCGAGTCCTAGCAGAGAGCACTCCTCAAAGGCAAAATAAGTTTTAATGTTTCAGTCCTTACACTAGCGTCTATTAAATCATGAGCGGTCATCATTAGACTTGCAACACGCGACTGACGTAAGTTTGCTTTTTTACCAACCTTGACAAGATGGGTCATTGCATCTTTGAAAAACACGAGATCCAAATGCGCCCCTCTCACAGTATCGTTGTACATAGCCATGTATTGACATAACTTCTCGTTCAGGAAGTCCAATGAACTTACCTACGAAAGAACAAACCAAACGAAGTTAAATCACATTCTAAGATCGTTCCTCTGTAAAGGAAGCGCAACGAAAAACACCAATCACCATTTCATAGATCTTAGGCGCTTCCAAATCTGCATCCTCGGGCTCTTCTCCTGTAGGCTCTGGAGGCTCTCTTCAAAATCAAAATAACCATTTTAGTGTAGTTTTCCAACTATATAATCGAGTAAAGATTGATTCGTAACTTCTAGTATGATCTGAAAGTTATTAGAACAATCATTAGATAATCCGATTTATTAAGGATGGTTATGCAATGCCGAATGCAAAGCAATACCGAATGCAATGCAATGTAAGGAGGTACTGCCGTGCAGGGGTTAGCGGCGCCGAGACTCCCAATGGCAGGTCCATGACCTTTGCGATGCCGGTGAGTTGCTCTATCAAATGAAGCCACTTGAACTTTTCAGTTGCTTAAATTGTCTCCTTTAGCGCGACACTTTCGACCTCGGATTATGTTAAAGTTACCAATGCAAGGAGAATAACCTGAGAAAGTCCACGAAGTAAGGTTCGTCCATCAACTGTTCCACGCTACCATCTCCCATGTGATCTTCAATTACTTTTGTCACTGACTTTTCAAACCACTTGCGGTCGGCCTCGTTCGTGAAACGGTCGGCTATCACTCGGGTACACTCGTGTTTCCATAGAGCAAGCGCAAGCTTCTTGGTATCGACCTCTTCGCCAGCTACGTTCAACATTCCTTCCCAGATGCGAGATAAATCACGGAGGTTGA
>NC_090895.1:26644241-26666741 GCF_036669925.1 Montipora capricornis | reverse complement strand
CGCATCTCGAGATACTCGGATTTCCTATCGGCGGTGCTTATTAATACAGGGATATTTTTGCGCGGTTTAAAACTATCCGGAGAAAGCAGGCCTTAGCGAGTGCTCTTGGTATCCAAAAAGAAAATTGGGGGTAGCCATGCATTTTTCAGAGATAACTAAGCTTCAATTTGGCAGAGAACGCCATACATTGCGTTGTATTTTTAAGCTTTATACAAATATTGCTGATTAATTATCCTCGAAAAATGCGTGGTTACCCCCAGTTTTCTTTTAGGATTTCAATAACACTTGTTAAGATCTGCTTTTCGCGCATATTCAGTAAACTGCGCAAAAATATCTGAATTAGTAGGCACCGTCCTTAAGCACGCGCGTTTTTGAGACGCGGACGGCAACCGGAAGAGAACATTTCGCGTGCCAGGAAAGGGGATGTCCTGGCACGAAATCCTTTTGTCATATGATGCTTATTGAAATACATTTTACGATTGCGCCCATACTGCGCAGGTTATTTTTATCTCTTGCACCCATGACCGCATGCTCCACTTTCACACCAACTGACTATTAGGGTGTGAGTCTTGAAATAACCACGCAGTATGGCACAGACAACAACTAATAGATATCATATAATTTTCATCGGAATAGGGCCAAATCAAATATAAGGATTCGGTCTCTCACCCCAAATCTAGGCTACATAGAGTACTCGCTAAGGTGATCAAGTAACCCTTAAATTAACCTCAAAGCAATGCCTTCATGAAAAAAAGCATAGACAAGCCATTCATCGTAATTTTGCCGTATGATCCCTTTGGATTGAGGACCAACAGCGACACACCTCAGTCAACTGAGCATACGTTTATCGTACCACTTTTTAGGTTGTGTCTACAGACATCTACACCAACAGCATATATTTTTGGAATTATTTCTTGCTACATATCTGATCATAGCTGATCGATATGATAATGAAGTAAGCCCGTTTGAACTCACCATATTCGTCAACAACAAACTCAAATATGGTGTCCTGACTTCCCTCTTCTATCTCCGGTAACGGAAGTTTGCCATGTTTTACAAGAAACTCCTCCATCTTGGCGCGGTCATCCAATTCCAGCAAGGCACCAACGCCCCACATTAAAGCAAATACAAACAGCCGGCTTAAGTGATTAGCGCTGACAACGACGCGGTTCTCATGAAGCTCATGGTGTTCTTCTTTGCCTGGAATGAGACCTTCCAAAAGGTCAAGGCACTGCCGAGGACAAAATGAAATTCAATGATGATGATGATGATGATGATAAGTAAGTATCATTTTTTACCACAATTGCTTGTAATCTTGAAATCTGATTGGCTAATTTGCTGTTGTCGATAAGAGTCTAAACAACGCTGTACACGTCATGCTCGCGTCAACAACAACACTGATGACGAATATCGTTGTCGATAAGAGTACAGGCAACGCTGAACCACTTTCGATTTGTTAAATTTACCCTCGGATTTTTAGAGTAGCTAGTAGCTAATATCTCCGAGCATTAAACAGAAAAACTGTTAAGAATCCCAATTGGCCGGAGGCAAAACAGTTGGCCATATAAAATTGAACCAGGGACTACCTGGAAAAAATTCAACGAGAGGCTAGAACGTGTGAGATCTCCAGATCTCAAGGTAAGCGCGCTAACCACAGGGGCTGCACTGCCTCCTATGATAACGATGAAATTATATTTGAGTGTCAAGTGTATTTAGCGATGAGGCACTAACTGGGGGCACTGTACAGAAATCAAATCAAATATCAAATCATAGGTTGGTAGAGCGAGTTTCAATCCAGTGCCGTAAAATCAAAACCAAAGTAATTACTTTAGCCAATCAAAAAGGACGGAGGCAATCCAGTTAACCAATGAAAACTCGAAGTAACTACACGTAGCCGACACAAAGCGCGGGAAAATGTGCACGCGCGAGCCACGATTGGTTTTGGTTTCCCTTCTGATTGGTTGAAAAAGTGGTGCGAGAACTTTGAACCAATCACTGAGTGAAGTAATGCAAAACCAAACAAATCGCTAATTACTTCGACACTCAATTGTAAACCGCTCTATCAAATCATAGGTTGCTTTTTGATGAGAGGGAAAAACCGGAGTACCAACAAAAACTCAACCCACATATGGCATCTACTCCGGCAATCGATCCCGGATCACATTTGTGGAACAGTGGAAGGCGAGTACTCTCAACATTGGGCCAACCATGCTCCCCGTTGCAATCTTATTCAAGTCTCCTGAGATGTCATAAGACGACTGAATACAGCTCGTTGTCGGGGAGGTAGTGTGACCCAGTGGTGAGTTTCCAATTGAATGGTCCGTTATTCCGAATTCAAAAGTTTGTATTCTTCCAGATGGGTTTTTCAATATTTATTTATTTATTTATTTATAAACTTTGCCACTAGACAGGGTATCTCCACAGGGCAAAGCTCCACTACGGAGACCCATAGCGTTCAAATACCATTGTGTGTGAATATGGATTCTCAACTCTTCGGCTCAACACAGACCTGCATAATGACATTACATTCCAGCACCTCCATCTTTGGATTCAGATTCTGCTTGACATAAGTATACACATCGTCAAATACGCACTCAAACAACTGCTCCAGTACGTCATGCTCCTGAGGTTCCCGCTTATTTAGCCATGCCTGTCCAAAAGACGAAGAACGCACTTGAATAAGCAATCGATTCACTTAGAAAACGCCCTGTTCGTTCAGTTCTGTGACTCATCTATGCTTGACGCGCGCCTGAAACTCAAATATTTCTCATTCCTTATGTAAATCTCCCCATCTAAAGCAAACATATGTCACCATTGCTACCCACAACCTTTACTTTTTCCGTGCCGTGCAAGCCACATAAACTTGGCAGAACTGGCAGTAATTTGGACCCACGACCGTGATGTGAGAGATATGGGTCTATTCTCAATTTTACGTCACAAACTGCTTTGCATTCCTGTTTTCAAAGAAATTTTGCAATGCAAAGCAGTTTGTGACGTAAAATCGACAATAGACCCATACCTCTCACATCACGGTCGTGGGTCCAAATTACCTCTAATTTTGATAACTTTGCGCGCCCTGCTCGGCAGATAAAAAGCGAAATTTTGAGGTAAGAATCGTCAAACCTGGTTGCTTTCCGGGGGGAGATCAATAGACTCAAATATTTTTAGTCTACAATATAGACCTTATTCATGAATGGCGGTCACATTTATAATTCTTTTGTCAAAGTGCAAATTAGCCTCCCAAGCCTCGATACCATACAGTGAATTGAAAAGAATTCTTGCTCTAAAATGAAGCTTGGTAGGCTAATTTGCACGTGGACAAAAGAATTATAAATGTGACCGCCATTTATGAATAAGGTCTATATTGTAGACTAAAAATATTTGAGTTTAGTTGCACTTAAAAACACAAACTAAAAAAGCCCCTGATATATAAAATGGCCTCTGCCTCTTTTTATGGGCAGTTTTAAATGATTCGAATAGTACCTTGACTATTGGTCTCCAATCCATGACCGATGAACTCATGTACACCATACCGTTGCGTGACACAGTAGCAGGGGAAGCGTTATCAATGTTGTGAGGCTCAAACACAACTTTGCACTGGGGAGACATTGGAATGCGGTCTCCGTTTGCTAAAGTCAGAGTCTTGTTGTCGTCTAGTACGCTGTTAAGATTCTCAATCCATATGGCGTCTACAGGTCCATCGAGAACGATCCAGATATGCTCTCCTAAAGCACGAGGCAAAAGCGCATGAACCGAATAGATATTATTATTCTTTTTCTTCGAAGAGACAAAACGATTCTTGCTTTAAGCGTAAAAGGGAACATCCTCAGACACCTGTGTCAAGGACCAATAGTTATGAGAATCGCGATATCAGAGTTCTGACAAACGTCTCTAAGTTTCTTGATAAGTATAAAAGTCAATTTTGTATTTTACATCAATAAAGGTAAGTTCGCCTGTTTATTCAAGGTTTCAGCAACTGTTTATAAATACAGGCCTGGCTCTATTGCTCTGTTTTCCATTGATTCGCATTGTCCTTATTAAACCTGGGCCATGACTATCGTCTGACGTTTTTAGAGTTGGAGCTTGCATATCAATGGTTAGATCAATTCAGTCCTAAACAAAAGGCATCATCTCGAGGCTCTGGGAAATAAATGTAAGGATTTGTATGAGTTTATAACCCAGAGCCTCGAGATGATGCCTTTTGTTTCGGACTGAGTTTTAATATATCGAGATTGGTCTACAGCACTTATATATCTGTGCCGCTCTCGGGAAATTCAGAGAGCACTCAACAAACAGAGATGCTCTCGGCTGCGCCTCCAGCATCTTTTATGCATAACATGTACTCTCAAACCTTTCCGAATGCATAATAAGAATTAAATAGAGGATATTACATGGCCGCGCGGAGATACGAAATTTCTCTTCGAGTGTTGAAAAACACGAGATAAGATAAGATGTTATTTTTACCTGTGGAGATGTTTTCGCGCGAAAGCTCACTTGGTATTTCATTGGTGTTTATATAATAAATTATTATATTAATACTACACGAAAAGAAGAAGGTTACTTCCACAAAGAAGGGAAAACGTACGAGGTAACCAGAAAAAAAAACAAGGCATTATTCTCTCTCCACTGCAATTTAAGGTTTTTTTCCTGAAAGCAAGTAAAGACGTAATTTGCAGATCTAAAACAACCGATAATTTTAATACTGGTTTGCCTTGACTTCCATTAGCATCTTGCCGCAATACGGTATTGTTTTAGAGACGGCTAACGAGGGGTACAAACCTTTCTTTGCTTTGAGAGTTTTTCGCCACAGTGTGGAGAATATTCCGTCAGTCCAGTCATTGGTGGCCACATCAAGGCGACCAAACATCTGCGGCGCAGTGATGGCTTTGGGATTCATGCGCATCTCTCGATGAGGTGCCCCGCAGTCCCCCATAGCCTTCATAAGTATGTTTATACAAACTGTCTTGCCCGCTCCGCTGGGTCCCAAGGTCATCATCCCGTGGCGAACACGTTGAGTTTCGTATAACTAACGAGAAAGCAATAAAACAACGCGTGAAATTTGAAATTAAATGGGTTGTAAAGGTCAATAGACCATTCTCGAATTCTCATGGCTGGACTGAATCTATCATGAAATGGAGGCTAATGCGGGCAAATTAATTTGTGTGTGAAAACATTTGCACGCATTAGCCTCCATTTCATGCTAGATCCAGTCCAGCCGTGAGAATTCGAAAATGGTCTATTGGACAAAAGATTCAAAAGGAGGGGTTTCCACAACTAGCCCTTGACATTTGTCAATAACAAGAACGATACATCATAGTCCCTGTGATACAACGGTTACTTGTTCATGAACTCTTTGGGACTTTGGCACACACTGATGGCGAGTTGGAAACGAAGGCCATTGTTTTTCGTCATGGGATAAATCAATACCCAGCGGATCCGCTGGATAGTGCTTTATCAGTCGAAAGCGGATAGTGTTATCCACGTTTTGGACGACCCAGGCCTGATATCTAGTGAATATCTTATTTCAGACGCGAAATGAATGTGATATACCGGTAACATGTTAATCGGCAGTCTGCAAATAGTGATTGTGTAATTTACACGCAGAACACCAATAAGGGGGTTATTGGGTCCGGTTTTACAGAGGTATACCAGTGAATTCGATATAAAGCTTCTTTGTGGTTTGACTCGTTATCGCACCGATGTTCGTTTGAGCTATCGACTAGCTATGGTCTTGCTTTACCACTGTACATATTTTTTTGTTGGTTTAAAGCTCAGCTTATGCAATAGACAGCACTGAAAGAGATGAACTCTGAAACGATGAACTCAATGACAAATTTCTAGTACTTGGATCAGTTTGAGTATCCATGGAGGATGAAATATGATTCCAGCCTCTTCCACGTGCTTTTGAATCATGGCCTCTAATTCAGGATAGCCAGCCTTGTCCAGTACTATTCCAGGGAACAAATCATTGATCAGACTCAGGAAAAGAGGTTCATCTTCGTCAACCTAGAAAACGAGAATTATTAACAAAAGCCCGTACTAGTCCAGTCATTACATTAGTATGCAGACGTTTTGCAGTCAATCGAATCTGGGGAAGAGGCAAGATTAAAGAAAGTGGTATATTGACTACTGCCAAACTGAATGTTTGGATCGAGGAATCATATCCCATTATAGAGATGGAATTCCACTACCGAAAAAGTCACAAGCAAGATGATTCTGAGGAAAAACGACTAATAAGGAACTTGTTGAAAGTCAAATGTAAACCGTTTCAATCTTTCCATTTATTCCCCCTTTAATAAATAGGTCGACCTGGGTAGACGTTATCTTTGGGGCGGGGCTGGGGGGGGGGGGGGTTCAGGGAAGCGGATTGTAGTAGATACCTAGCTTAGCGTTTCGGCATCCTGAGTCGAGTAGCTCAGTCGAAGAATGATCAGCGCATACCTCGTTTAGCACCATGGCAACTTATTGACAAGTTGCAGTAGCACAAGGCAAATGAATGGTTAGCGCGCTAACCATGCTTCCGGCAAACGCCTTGAACGGAAGTGGTCATGATAACTGAGTGATTCTTCAGCGTCATTAGAAAGCATCAGTACCGTGATTATTTGATCGTTGTATCGTCTACTTAACTAACCACCGCTTGGTATCTATGTTTTGAAAGGGAAGTTTGATGATATTTCCTTCGTTTTCGTAGCATGGGATATTTTTGTGAAAGAAGCAATTTATCGCTGCCATACCAGTTTGGAGAGGTTCATGTCTCTTAACACTCTCATAACAGTGGTACTTTCGCTGTCCTGAGGGTTTGCTCGTTTGGCCGCACCCAGTGTGCGCAGCACGGAAAGAATATTCCTCAATCCAAAGTCATAATGAACCTACAACAAACGGACAAGACACGTTTAGCATCTGCTATAGTTTACAGTTATCTTGGATAAAAGAGGAAAATCGAACGGACCTGTTTGCTGAGCTGTTCTTCGCACAGTTTGTACAGCGTAAAGAATTTCTGAGCCAGGATCACATTCTCGATGAAACCACAGCTGGCAAGTTTTACACGCATGATGATCTACAGAGCAATAGATAAGGCAAAGGTCAGATTTAAGTAAAGACCACAATATACAGGCACATACGATCATGCCGCATGGATTTGTTTCCACCTCTAATTGGCTAAGACTGTTTCTATTATTTTTAAGCCATCACCAAGCGAAGCGATGCATACCCAAATGGGAATCTCGAAATCTCGTTCCATCCTCAAACGAAAATTGCCGCTTCGCGGTTTGGTAATTATCTACCACCTTCACCAACACTAAGGCGAATAATTGTTTTACTATTTACCACGCATGTTGATCAGCCGAGTCTATCGATAAAATTTGCTCTTCGGTAACCGAAGCTGAACGATAAGCCATTTCGTTTTTCTCCGTGTGCTCAGAGGTGAATCATGATAGTACTTGCTATTCACCTCGGAACTAGCCAATCAGAATGTGCGGAATTTCGCTATTCACTTGTGTGGTATATACTATTGGTACATTTTGGCCAGGCTCCAGTTGGATAGTGATTTATCCGGTGGATAGCATTATCCACCTTTGAACAACCGAGGCCAGAAAGGAATCATACGAAGTCCTCCTTCAGTAGCGTGTTACTACTTGACCAAAAACAGAAAAGCTTCCACCAGATAGCATATTAAAATGAAGGAATCAACATACCTGTCTGTCAGGAACCATCATGGCCACTGTACGAAATTGGACTTTGAGATTCTCTGGTAATTCCTGCCGACCCGCATATCCTGGGTTCTAAACGAGAAAAAGGCTTGTAAGTTAAGTCGTATTCGTAAGTCGTATTCGTATTGGTAAGTGAAATGAGGGAAGGCAACAATGAGTGAGATATCTGCACCTCGGAAAGCGAACTTTGAACGGTAACCTTTTCATGTAAAACAAAATTCCGCTTGCTATAATTGTAATGTCGTGATAAAAAAATTAAAATCCGGTTTTTAAAAACATTTTGTGTTTCGCTCAAATTCAAAGTCCCTGGAGTGGGAAAAAATAAGGAAACGGGTCGTTTCCATGGTAATGGTCCGTACTCTAAAATCCCGACCAATAATTAACCAATCAGAGAGCTCTATTTAGCCTGAGCATTTCTTGCCATATAATAACCCTGAACACTTACCATGGTGAGAAAAATACCAAATTCAGGATTGAGATCAACAACATCGCCATCTGTAAACACGAACTGTTTCTTTCTGTCTTTCTTGGCTGTTAACACGATGTAGATTTGTTGGGCAGCAACTGACAATACAGGCAGCTCGATACGATTAAACTCGTCAAAACAACCCCAACTGCCAGATTGCGCTAAACCTGGTACGAAACAAGGAATTACAGGATAAGAGAGCCGTTTCGTAATCAAGTTAGACTTTCACAAAGTCCTTCGTGGTCGCGCGGTTTTGTTTTGTCATGTGCCTCTCGCGACTGCGTGGCTCGCTCGCTGACCGCTCGCTTTTAGGGTTGTTGACAAACTTACTCAAGTCAGTAGTAATGTTGAGTTGGTTTTATTGTTTAGTCATGAGGAACTGCCCTCTAAACTCATGATTGGGATACGGGGATTCGCTGTTTGTAGCCATCGTAGCCGCCGCATGTAAAAACCTATTTACCTTGGTTTTGCTTACACGGCACACCTCCTATTGTAAGATTTTAATAACAAGTTGTACCTTTGTAAATCCGGCCTAGTCCTCTGAAGTCCATCTGATCAGAGCAATTGAATACAACCACGTATTTTCCAAGTGCCTTACCCATGTCTTTTGTTGTTTCTGTGAAAGTAAGATAAACGATACAAGAACTCGGGAACTCGAATGCCCTGCTTTTTGCGAATAGTGTGTGGGTTCTTTTAGGTCCGACAGGGTTATGAACATTGAAGGGTTGTGAGACGGTTTATTGTCCTAATCCGAGAACACTAGAGAGTGCAACCATTTTCAGATGTCATTACTCAATTATTTAAGACCCTGAGTATTGCTCCGGCCGGAGTCAAACTCACGGCCTCCCACGTGGGAGCCCGGTGCTCAACCAACTGAGCCACCGGTGCGCAGTAAAACGTACTGCAAACTTAGAGTGGACAAACCACATCATCTCAACAGGCCACAATCTATATCAAATGCGAGATGCAATAGTTACGATATAAAACAAATTGTAACGTGGTATCCGAGTATCTATTCTAACAATTGGCTGACCATTTTCGCCATTTCCATTTTAGGAACTTTTAAGATCAAAATTTATGAAATTACAACACGGCGGAGTCAGTGACGTAATCATTCAGCTTGGTAAACCTGCTATGGTGACTTCTTACACCTTAAGGATTACTGCTCTCCTAGTGTACCACCACTTATACATGTCAAAAAGGCTTACCAGTCTTGCCAGTACCAGCAGGGCCAGCGGGTGCACCCCCCATTGACATGCCCAATGCCTGAGCTAATGTTATATAGCATCTGTCTGTTAGTGGAGTGATAACGAGTCTGTCTGTGCAGCCCAAAAATTCGTTTTGGTAGCTAAAGTCTACATCCGTGATGGAGATGATACAGTCGTCTATGTCTTCCTTGAAGTAGAAGCGAGATTGCTTCAGCCACTCAAAGTCTGTCACTGAACGGATATGCATCTTTACCTAAAGAACGTGTAAAATACTTTTTTTACTTCAGCACTGAAGAAAATGCAAGGGTTTATGAGATGTGTATCTACGTCCTTTGTGTCCTTGAATTGTTTTATCCTTGTCCTTCATATCTTTGTCGTAGAAACAGTTATGAGTTATGACCATGGGGGTGAATCGTGACCTTGAAGCGCGTAACTAGCAACTCTTTTCCTTGGAACAAAGCTGAGGATTTTAGGACACCAATTTTATGCCCAAATATGGACAAAAATAAGATGAAGCTGCACGTGCGGGAAAATGCACGAGCTACGTTACATCCAAATAAGGAAATTTTTAACCTCAAAACCCCCAGCTCTGAACTAGAGTGAAACTCGTCAAGGTCATGAGGGACCGTTAGATCGGAGGACAGGGACCAGCGCGAGCACGACTTTCCGTTCTGAGCACGCGCACGTCGAAAAATGCCGGCCTCCAAACTTTATGCGCATGCTCATTACGGAAAACTGGTACTCAATGTCCGGTCCTCGTCCTCCGTTGTAAAGGTCCCTATTAGGAATAAAGATCAATGATCGTGTATTACCAAGTCATCGAAGATATCTCTTTGATGCACATGAATGGTGACAAAGGTCTCAAACTTGGTGCGCTCCATCTTGGTAAGTTCCTGCGTCGTAACCTCAATCAACGAGTTCAGTAGATTCAGAAACTTTTGGTTTGTCGCCGCCATGACTTTTCTGTCAGATCGCGCGTTCTTCAAGGCTTCCTCAGCATCCCTGGTCCAAATCATCTGAATGCCTAATAATCCAACCTGGCAACAAAAGGAACAATCAAACAAAATCAAAATAATTTCAAAAACTAATAGAAAGGGCGTCCATAACTCTTCCATCATTCCTGATTCTTCAGTCGCAAATTTGTTTTGCTGTGACCACTTTTTGATCGTATAATTTATACAATAACAGTAAATTGAACTTCAATGACATTCGCAGTTTGCGGTTTGGCACGTGTAAATGATAACCGCTGAAGTGCGGAAGAAATATGGAGATTAAAATATGACAATGAACATTCTGAATTTTCAATTTCTCGAGTAGGCACAATGATTGCCTTATTGGTGTGAAATACCACCTTGCTCCATGGGAATCATTTTCTTACGGAATTGGTTGCATGTATCGAGAATACAGGGACATTCCTCGAGACTCATCTCATACCTTAGCCGCCCAAACAGAGGTTCTTAGGGCTTCAACACGCGTTCCTCCCCCACTAACGTTTGTTGAAACGAAAAACCACTTCAGTTCAACGGCTGATTGCCCACTAATTTAAAGAAACTAATCAGCATTGACTAATTGTGTTGTGCATAGCCAATCACATGCCGCGAAAGAATGCCATAGAATACACGAGTTTACCAATGGAACTGGAAAACGGCCTCTGATTGGTCCTTAATCCACGAACGGAAGAGGTTTTTCGTTTCAGCAGACGTTAGTGGGGAAAGGACGCGTGACGAAGCCCTAAGAACCTCTGCGTGGGAGGCTACTCATACCTGCGAAGGAAACTGGCCAAGGAAATTCATGAGATTGAAACCGCCATCATTAATGGCATGATATGCATCCCTGATGACAGCATGCAGTGAATTCATGGATTGATTCAGCAAGTCCCCTAGCCACAACTCCACGTTGCCCTTCGCCATAACTGCAGTCTCTAACTGTAAAGGGATAAGTGCAAGTCAACAGAAAATCAGGTTGTACCTCTAACTGGCCTCGTTTTCTTGGGTTGCACTGTAAGTTACGAATGAGATTTAGGTAAGTTCATCAATAAAAGAAGAAAACATACGGAACCTTAACTTACAGAAAGGCCCGAGAAAACGAGATTACTAAGACATTAACTACATCTTTTTATCAAGAAACGAAATTAGCGGGCCGCACTGAAGCCAATCAAAGTTCGCGTAGTGTCCGATAAAAAAGAAAATAGATTATCATCAAAGTAACCAATTATGGATGGCCACCTCTTCACTGAGAGCTGTGCTGTTTTGCCAATTCCTGTAAGCGGTTACTTCATGCGTTGTCGAAACAGGTGAATAGAAATTTTTAAGAAAAATAAAAGGGATTTTACACCTTAACTTTTATTAAAAGCCAAACTGGCCGTTGAGAAATTCGTCTCTGGATATCTGCTAGAGAAAAATATTTCGCCCGTTTTCTGCGGGTGGAACCGACTATAAGTTCTAAGGAACAAAATTGAATCTGTGGCTAACGCTTAACTCAACACTTGGGTGCAGAAAGTGCTGAAACACCATGCTTCTCTTGGTGCAGGTTTAGTTGTTAGGACCTACACCAGCCCTACTGCTCTATTCTCAATTCTTCAATATTTAACATCGGAAAATGTTCACCCACCATGGATTTTTGCACAGTTTTGTATAATCACATAAGAGAAAGGTCTACGTTTATGCTCATGGTCTGACCTGTACTGTTTCTCCTTCAGATGATATGATAGCCAAGATTCTGTCGTAGTCTTTCTCGTGAAATTCAACGTTTTTAACGTTGTCAAACACGTTCAAAAGGTGAGCCTACAGAAAAGACAAGAAAATGTGTGGTCAGGAAGCTGGTCCAGATTAACGCTCGATTCTTCAAATGGTACATACGCAAAAGCTAATTAACAAAGTATTTATACGTAATTTTTTGTGGATGAGTTCTGGTTAGGGTTACCTTAAGGTTAAAGCAGGCAAGAGAAAGCGACTGAGCAGCATACCTCCTGTTAATGTTGTATTATCACTAATGCTTCCTGTACACATTGGTCAGAGTTTTCACTTCCGGCTTTTTTGCAAAGATTCTATGTGAAAATCCGAGTTAACGACGACTTAGCCTCTTGTTGTTCGTGAAAGGTTCCGTCTATTATCTTTTATGTCCAAACCTGTATAGTGTGTGAATCGCTAGCTTGTCCGAGGATTTCCAGAAGAGCGGGGTCAGAAACAAAGAAGAACCGGGGAAACACAAGACGTTTCTTTTCAAGATATCTAAACGAAAAAGAAAACAAGAATTTTCCTTAGCTATTAGATTTCCCACAGGGACATCAGTATCAATAATTTTCCTATAAAATCCTTCCCTTCTTGCGTTGTGTTTGTGATCCTCGATATTTGGCTCTTCAAACTTGAAGAACAGAAGATTACACAGAGGGAGTGCAAAATGCAAATTCATTCTTTGTAGCGAAGTTGTTTAAGTTGCTCCATTAATTTTCATTTCATTTTCCATATATGGTCATATATATATATATATTTTTTTTTTCAACAATACACATGTTCGCCTCAATAATGCTATCAGAGAACTCTAATAATATGCCTTTTTTTTCAGATCCGCTAAAATCCGGTCTTAAGTGAAGAGATCCTTGCAATGGGTTACTCCCGGCATGGATAAGCCTTACCCTGTGAGTGATTTCTGACACAGCTCGAGCTGCTCCAGCAAGTGAGGCAACAGCTGACCCAATGTATCGTCGCCCACACAACACGTGACCACGTTGGGTGTCTCATGCGCACGCGTCATGATCTTGACCCAAGACTTGTCAATATTAGCAAAGCGCTTGGCTTCCTGCAATAAATTTAGCACACCAAGCCAATGTTAAAATGCACTCTTAAGTACACTGCGATCCAAAGTAGATGGTGCAAGAGTTATGTAATTGGCAGGTTAGGACGCGACCGGATCGTAAACCTACGGTTTGTAAAATAAAGTAACTCTCTGAGAGTACTGCTACACTCCAATGATCATGAGTTGCATGCAGGACAGTCGCTGTAGGTAAAGTCTCCGTCAAAGGCGAGCAAAGCGTTGAAAAGAGCTTTCCACTTAAAGGCAAAAGAGCGCGGCTCAGGGAATCAACGCAAAGGAAGCCCCCCGGTTTCAGTTTGATCTCTTGCTACAGAAATCTGATTTTGGCCAGCTGGCTTTACTGCACCTAAACCAATTTCTTGAATCCGCCTTGTATTATTTCGTCAAAGGATAAGTTATTTAATAAAGATAGTACTTAAACGTCCACTCAAACAGATATCTGTTGTATTTTTCTTACCTGTGGAAGTTGTTTAGCGATGTCACCGCCTACAAAGACAGCTTCCAGGTAAACCCACAGGTTTTGAACAATCATCCAATTTTCGATGATATCAGAAGTGTTGGACAACTTCTGGACCCATGCCTGGATGTCTTTCTTGAATGGCGCATTGTATCTACAAAGCAAACGTCGCGTCCATTTAAAGGTAAAAGTAAAGGTCCTTATGTTTACGAGGGTAGCACGTGACAGTCAACTAGAGTTACTGATAAACTTGTGGCCCTCGGTGCGCACCTCCGTTTTACGGGTATTCAAAGCTACACTTACATGGATCAGAGGAAAGTCGAAACAGACGTCGATCGAATGACAGGGATCGACCTAGCGACCCTCCAGCTCAGAAGGCCGCGCAATAACCGACTAAGCTACGCCATTTTAGTGATACTCAAAAAAAAAAATGCTGGGAGACACGTTTTTTATTATGAAAATTGCGAGTGCTTCGAAAGGCCAAAACGCCATTAACATTGTTTAATTTTACCCAACAATATAAACCGCCATTAGTAAAGCCCGGGTAACAATGGGGTGGCCGGTAATATCTTAATATTGACCTGTTACTAAGCAAAGAGCCCAGCATCATAAGACTGTCTTCCAGGAGTGAGATGATCTCAGTGGTTTCGCCTCCTTTCAGGAGCAGTTCTCCGCGATTTTTGAACGTTCCGAAACTGAACACTTGTGACTTCCACTCTGCTACAACCTGACTCAGCTTTGCTTCGATGTCCTTCTCTTTGACTGCTGAGATGCAGATGTCCTGGAAGATGCAAAAAAAAAAAAAGTGGTTACCAGACGCAGACCCGTGTCTTCAGTCAGTGAAGGAGGGGTACAACAAAAGCGCTCTCTTCACCTTTGTTTGGGACAACTCCAATAGAGCGAGTTTCAATCGAATGTCGTAAAACCAAAACCAACTAATTACTTTGGCCAATCAAAAAGGACGGAGACAATCCAGTAAACCAATCAAAACTCGAAGTAATTACACGTAGCCGGCACAATTAAGCACGGGAAAATGTGCACGAACGAGCCTCGATTGGTTTTGGTCTCACTTCTGACTGGTTGAAAAAGTGGCGCGAGAATTTTAAACCAATCACTGAGTGAAGTAACGCAAAACCAAAGTAATTCGCCAATTACTTTCGACACTCAATTGAAAACCGCTCTAGTATGAGTTTTGGTCTGAAACCAAGAGGTATCTAGGCAATCCCTGGTCCGCCCTACCATTGTTGACCCAACCTAAAAAAAACCTTGATTTGTGATGATGTCGTTCTTTGAACACTGTTGTAGGATATCAAACTGACATCAAGGTGAAAATTGACATGAGTAGAATAACAGAGAACCCGTTAACAAGCTTCACTCATTTTCTCATACGCGAAAAAGGAATTTTCTAAGACTGGTAGAAATAACAAATGAACGGGCACCAGAATAACGCGACACAATGACTAACTTAGGAGAGATGGAAGTAAAACAGAAAGAAAAAACGAAAGACATGAGTAAAGTGGAAAGGCCAAGATTGGGTCACGACGAAGGACAAGAAGCGTCATAGAAGAAAGGCTACGGGATACGAGACTCCGTAAGGATCATGGGGATGATGAAAAAGAAAGGGTGCGGGGAAAAAAAAAACGGCACGACGCGAAAAAAGAAAGAAGGTGAAACGCATCGAAGCTTTGACAGGTTTAGCTGTAAATCAAACCTTATTTGATGCGGTACTGCCGATGATCTTGCTGATTCGACTGAAAGGGAACCTCCACTTCAACAAAAAAATAACTTTAAATAATAGGAAATAACTGTTACAGTCAAGTCAATCTAAAATATTTTCAAAGAACGCTTTTGCATCCGAAAGAAATAAGGTTTAGAATCGCCTATTTTTGTTTCAAATTTCGCAAGCGCCGCCATCTTGAATAATTGTGACGTGTTACGTTACCCTGTTGTTATTAGACAAAAGCTCTTTGTGTTAGAACAATAGGAAACCGTAACACGTCACAATTATTCAAGATGGCTGCGGCCGCGAAATTTGTAAGTGAAAATATGCGATTTTAAAACTGATTCACTTTTCCTGATATAAACACTTTTTAAAAACAAATTTGTTTGTAATCATAATTTTCTTCGGTTTAAACTTATTCTGTAGTGAGAGTGGAGGTTCCCTTTAAAGTTTAACACACCTTAGAAGTGTTAACTTACCTCAATATCTTCTTTGTTCTCTAACAGCGGAGCTTCCATGATATTCCTTAGCAAAAAGTTTTCTGACTCCACGTCAAACTTGTGACCCGTGACATTCGCTATCCTGTCCCAGTGACGGTCTTTCATGGCTTTGTTTGCCATCAACTCCAGGAGAGGGCAGCATTCGTTGAAGTCATCAATTTTCTTCTTCAACTCGTTGAATGCTTGCCATTCCTTCAGAGCTTTCGGCAGCTTTCGGCACCTAAGGAATTGAGGGAGTATTCCCCAAGTAAGACATTAAAGGGCTCCTTGTCTAACCGACTTCTGGAAACGTATGGGTTAAGTTGCGGAAATATACTGAGCGACAAAGGTTGCAGGGTTCCCATCAATCAGAATAAGCCAACCAAATTCCTCGGAGTCGTTACATTAGCTGTGGTTACACTAACCCTTTTACACATGGGTTTGAGCGTTTGCCCACAGGCAAGGACGTTCTTGTGTGTAACCGCAAGCTTTCCCTAAACCGAAACTGCTCTAGGGTTATTTCCATGGATACATCAAAAAGAACAAAAGAACTTCCCACGACAGTTCCTGAACTGAAAAGTACGGTTTATCTGCTCCCTGAGGTGATTTGGCCATCATAAAGCAGAACTAATTTGCAAGGTCAGTGAACTCATATCTAATTATATTACTGTGTAACCTCATTCCCAAGGGTAGCATTAGCATGATACCTGAGCTGAACCAAACCCAAGGTGTGTGTAACCACAGCTATTTTTCTCTTTCAAAGCAAAGAATTTGCGACATTTCACTGGATTCTTTTGTCATTTCAACCCAAGAATCACTCAGGTAGCTTCAATAGGCCTTTTTCGATATATGAAAATTCAGCTTGATAATGAGGCAGTGAAGACAAAGACAAAGGAAAGTGGATGATATGTTAATATTTTTCACATTCATACCAACGTGTTTCTATTGTTTTTGTCCTCACTGCCTCACTATCAAGCTGAATATTTGATAATTCGAAAATGGCCTGTTAACTCCAAATCTCTAAGCCTTTTTACTTTCCAAAATTGTCGGTAGTCTTTGTTACGAGCCTAGAAAGGCCCATCAGGCCTACGCTTATCTCCGCTTTCTATAGCATGAAGCGACCAGAAGTATTTTTACTCCCACCTGGATGGGATGCTAGTCCATCGCAGGGTTACCCCCGGCATTTTCGCCGGTATCCATTTATACACGTGGGTGGAGAGAGGCACCGTGAGAGTAAAGTGTCTTGCCCAAGAACACAACGCAATGTCCCCTGCCAGGACCCGAACCCGGACTACTCGATCCGGAGTCGAGCACTCTAAAAGTGAGGCCACCGCGCCTCATGAAAATTGTCGGTATCACACGATAAATTGATTCAATAACTACACAGCCCACAATCATATTATTCAGGGTGCTTCCTAAGTGTCGTTGGGGTGCAGGGATGGCGCAGTGGTGAGAGCATTCGCCTCCCACCAACGTGACCCAGATTCGATTCCCAGATTCGGCGTCATATGCGGGTTGAGTTGTTGGTTCTATACTCTGCACTGAGAGGTTTTTCTCCTGGTACTCCGGTTTTCCCCTCTGCTAAAAGACCAACATTTGACTTGATTTGTGTTAAATGTTGATTTCAGTTTACAGTGTCCGCAATTAGTGCTCCAGCGCTAGAACGACTAGACACTTAAATAAAGTACATTTCCTTTTTGTTTCTGCTGTTGTGAGCAACAATAGATTTCAGGGGTACAGTCACCCCAATGACCATGTTAATTCACCGACGTTCTTTGATTCCACCTGCCGTCACGGCAGCCAGGTTGGTGGAAAGAACAACAGCCAAGAAGTCTTTCGGGAATTTGACTTATTATGCAAAACGTGAGCCACATTTTCCTATTATTTTGGCACCAACATGGCTGTCCCATCACGTGAGTGAAATCAAAGAATAGGATATAAATGGGCCATTTCCGAGTTGCTGTTTGTCTCGGTTTCGAAGTGAGTCTTAGTGCTCAATTGTAAGGGAAATGAGTTTGATTTGCATAAGAATACGCAACCCATTTCCATTCTAATGTTTGTGCACCAGGACTCGCTTTGAAACTGAGGCATGTAGCAACTCGGAAATGGGCTATTACAAAATACCTGTTCTGAAAATCAAGTAGCTCGTTGTTGATCTTTTCTATGTCCACCTCCGTCCACAAGATATCATAGTAGCCGTTGACACCATCAATAACAGCATTGTAAAGGCCGTAAAGCTTCTGTAACAATCCCAGTTCTTTCTTGGTCCGAGCTAGTTCCGGATAGTCTGTCACAGGCAGACCAAACAACTGTTCCCCGCCCGAGTAAGTGACATACTTACGCCAGAGTTCATCGAAACGAGTCTGAAAACGGTAACAAAGATTGTGAAATCGGGGCTGGAATCTCGTACTGGCTGTGGGTGTATTATGTTAGAACTATTTGTTTTTCAATATTCTAGTTCATGAATACACCAAAACGTTGAATCAGCGGGGCCTCAGAATACAGATTAGAGGAGAATAATTATTTAGTTTGGTATTCCCTCCAGCCGCAAAACATGAGGAATTTTCGAAAACAGAACGCACATAATGTATAATGACTCTTCTCTTCATTCTGTTTAACCTACTATCTAGATCAGAAGAAACTAAACGCTATTCTGTATTTACCATGAACGGAATAAGTTCCAAAAGAACATCATATATTTAACAAATAGATTTCATGCCAAGCGTCTGCTCAGTAAAAGATCACAGATGACGTAAAACAAACGTACGGTATCATGGAATCTATCGGTTTTAAACAATTCAAAGTTTTGATGATAACGTCAGCTATGCATCTGTCCTCTAATAGATCATAGGTGAGAACCAATCAAAATGCGTGTATTATTGAGCTTATTGTATAATCATATTACTGAATTGTTTCTCTCAGCTACTACTCGTGCTACGATTGGCCAATTTAAGGGAACCGTATTTTCCAGGGAATAAATTGTTTGGAGGAAGGAGACAGCCAATGCATGAAGCGGACAAGGAACCCACGGAGAGAGAGCTTCTACAGTACGACCAACTCAATTTAAAATTTTACTTTTTTGTATCCAGAGACATGACTTACGTCTTACTAACGTCGCTTTGTCGGGTTGCACTAAAGTTACGGTATCTCACTTTTCGTGTCTTACCTCAAAGTACGGCCTTGGAACTCGCTTTATAAGAAGTATCAAGAAAAAATGAGGGGACAGAGAGGGAGGCTCAAGGCGTTGGCCGGGATATGTTATGTCCACGAAAGTTATTTTTAGACGAGCGGAAGTCTTTGTTCTAGCGGAAGTCTGTCTTCCGAGACGTCCGCATGCAGTCTTGCTTCGCTCTCAGGTTCTTAGTGAAAAGAGAAAATGATGGCGCACGTGGAAGGCTGATGAATATATATTTTCTTTCAAACATCGGACCGAGGTTGGCCTGCATGCGGACGTCTCGGAAGACTTCCGCTCGTCTAAAAATAACTTTCGTGGACATGACATATCCCAAGGGCTGGACCGGGAGCCTCCTTCTCTGTCCCCTCATTTTCTCTTGGAAGTATCTATTCCGAAATCAAAATGTTCGAAAGAATGCGCCCCAGGATAAGTAAAATTAAGGTGAGATGTATACTAGTTATTGAATTACCAAACTGAACTGTGCGTATGAATCAATGACCTTTAAGAATTACCTGAAAGGTGTTGAGTCTTTCGCTGGCCTCTTGTGGAGTGATACCAGGCACCATTGGACCAACCTAAGCCAGATTTAATAATGCGGATTTCAATTAAAACTGACAAGAAAAAACAGATTCATTTTAAATAATCATTTACGCCATCACATACATCTTCGTAGTCTGACATAAAGTTGGTGGAGCTGTCTCGAAAGACCACGACTTGATCCAGCAAATCAGCTTTGAACTTGGGTTGAATCTTGACCAAGTGTGTTTGTACTTGTCCCTAACGGTGCAAGAACACAAGATGTCAATTTATTTTTTATTTACTTTGTTTTCCTGTAAACCCCAGGAGTCTTTATATGACAAGTCACGGCTAGTGCCATATTAACGCTTCCCCTCATAATATTGTAGTCCGGCTGTCAAACGTCAGACGATTATACTGGTTTCGGGCCTTTTTCGCGGGCGTTACAATTCCCTCTGTTTTAAGAAGGAAGAGGCTTTAAGTTTAGTCTAGGTAGTCGTGCCTTTCAACCAGAAGTCGATACAGATTTGATCATAGTTAATAGAGGGGAATGGTTATGAAACCCAACAAATTTCTTGTTGTAGGTTTTTACTCTCTGTTTTTGGCCTTGACCGTGCACAAAACACAATAGTCGTTTTCTCGTACTGAGGAACTAACCAATAGAAACGTGTTGGTTACGTAATTCATGCATAGTGTATGAGCGCAAAACAGAAGATTGGTCGTGGACTTTCCAACCTAAATCTTGGCATCTTTGTTTGCTCCTTTGATGTTTGCCGAGCTTCAAAACCAGCCCCCTCTATTAACTATGATTTGATGAGTGCTGGCGGAGCACTTGGATAGTATTTAAGCCAAAAAGGCATTTTGAGTCAAAATTACAAGCTCTCACTGACCGCTTGAGCAAGAAGCTTCTCAAAGGAGTATCTCAAAGTGTCTACACCATCCACTTCTTCGCGAGCTACAGACACCTCAAACCTGTTCAGCATGGCATATGCTTCCTGGAAAAAAAATCAAAGAAAAATGTTATAGTCAGACAACTGGTATAAACGTTCCCACTTGATAACTAGCCGGAAAAAGGAGCTGGATATTGTCCAAATAAAAATACCTTTTCCGGAATACGTGTTTAAGAATTTTGCACTTGCTTTGTATTGACTTCAGTGATGAAAAATTGTGAAGAAAAACATCGCTGAAAGTGAAAGCAACTTAGCGAGGGGTCATTTTTGACATCATTAAGTGGAATACCTCTATTGGTCCAAGGATCATGTCGATTCGAATCTCATTCTGTCGTACATCCTCCAGAGCGGCCATTGCATTCCTCACGTCTTCCAAATCATTGATCTGCCGAGCAAGGCGCTTGCTGTACTCAGATACGAATTGAGTGATTTCATCCATTTGTTGTTTGTATTTAGCGTTGATGCTGTGACCGAATAACAGCTTCCAGGCTTTGATTTCAACTCGTAGCGCAAGTTTGAACGGCTCTGAAAATGAATTAAAGCAAAGAGCCAATATGAAAACACTTCAGTAGTATTTCAAGAATTGACCTTTTTGGGATTTGTATACAAAAAACCAAACTGTAAAAATTACTCTTAACGGCTTAGCTTAAGGACGGTGCCTACTAATTCAAAGGTACTTTTGCGTGGGTTAATGAATATACGGGAAAAGCAGATCTTAAAATCCAAAAAGAAAATTGGGGGTATTTGCAAAAAGCTTTAAAATACGAGGCAGTGTATGGCGTTCTTTTCCAAATTGAAGCTTAATTATCTCTGAAAAATGCGTGGTTACCCCCAATTTTCATTTTGGATACCAATAGCACTTGCTAAGTTCTTCTTTCTCCGCATAGTTTAGAACTGCGCAAAAAAAATAGCCCTGTATTAATAAGCACCACCCACAGGAAATTCGAGTATCTCGAGATGCGCAGAACGTATGCGCAATAACAATAGTAGGCACCGTCCCTAACCCAAATTGAAAGGCGATAAATCAGCTAGACTGCGATTTTTCGAAAGGTTTGGATACTAGCATGCAGTGCTATATACCGGATAGACTACTTTTCAGTGGTCGAACAAGCGCTATTAAAACCAATAAAGATACTAGATAGCAATTAAACCAGAGGATAGCGCATTTCACACTTCAACACTGGAGCCAATTGACTATTGACAAAAACATTGAAGCTAAAGCCTGGTCAGGGTGGGATTTAAAGGCTCAGCGCATCTCCGTATTGCACCTTAAAACCACTGCGCTCAATCTCTACCCCAGATCTCTTCTCTTGACTGATGGAGAGAAGAGCTCTGGGGAACCCTGAAACAAAGTGTCTTCTCATTGGTTTTCGTGAACAACAATCAAAATCGTCTCTAATAGGTGCATTCATGTTAGCACGAGGAGTAAGCAGGCGCCGTAAGATTCAAATAGCCAATTTTTGACTATGAGAACCCTACGGCGCATGCATCCGAGGCTCTGGTGACGAGAATGAACTGCGCTATGCCACACAACTACAGACGAAATATTTTGAAGGTTTAATTTGTCTTGCACACAAGGGTTTCAATAACTTTATCTATAAGCGGATGGCAATGGTGGAATAGGCGGCCGTGAACTTAGTGCGATCCCAAACATGTGAGCCTGCTTGTGGGCAAAATAAACGCTGCTGAGAGGCCCTATAGGCGGCAGTAGACCGACGGTAACCGGCCTTGATGAAACGCCTGGTCATGTGACGTTTCTAGACGAGAAAACCACAATACACACCTGAAAACATTTCAATCGCTCCATGTCCCAATCTGAAGGTTGGTTCGATGTTTTCAATTTCTTGCTCTAAGTTCTGATACTTCAAAATCTCAGCTTTAAACTCGGAAAGGATTGGATCTGCAGCCACAAAATCCTACAACATGCAGAATTAAATAAAAAGGTTAACAACCATTTCACTCTTGTAAAACGAGATGTTAGGAAAGCAATAACTGATACGCATATTT
>NC_090895.1:26594241-26629241 GCF_036669925.1 Montipora capricornis | reverse complement strand
GATGACAACATGGTCATTTCTAGATTGCGGTCCTTTAATGACATCCAGGCTTCCAAAAAGAGTCTCTCAAGACATGAAAGAAATCTGGAAATGACCACATTGCCATCGCGGAAATCTACAAATCTTTGGGACGCGCGTAAGTTTCGCGCAACAATTTTTCTTGAGACTTCACGCAGAATTTTTTTCCTCTGCGCGCGTTCGACGTGCTGCTCTTTGAATCACGCGTAGTATTGTAACTATTTCAACTGATGAAGGCTGAAGCACCATCCGAAATGTCTTGAACGAAACATCAAAAACTAGCCAGTGTCAAAGCATTATTTTACAATGTTGGGAAGTCAGTGTTGGCCAACAAAATTGCCTGCACGGGGCTTGCTTCAGAGTGCTCTTCATTTGTACATACCGGATCTGAGTGGTACAGAGGGTCACAGGCCTTTTCCAATGTGTAAAGAAACTTCACATTGTCCTTGGCTTCGTTAGCGGCATCTGTAATACGGCAGTCAAGTTCACGCCAAAACTGTACGACACAAAGAGAAAATACGTCTGTCATATGCTGCCTGCTTTGATCTCGAGTAACTAGATTTACTGTTAGTATTGCTATTCTCAAACCCTTTAATTAAAACTTGCTCTTGGGTAATTTAAAGTGGGAAGAGCTTTAAAAAACTAAAATCGATCGTTCCAACAAAGAACACCCAGACTTTTATTTCATCAGGAATACCGGTCAGCATCGTCATCCTCTAGTAACAATTAACAGCCGACAGGCAGCCACTAAGAGTTTTAAAGTGGGCCCGCAAAGCGTGAATGTGGCCACTTCTAAACATCTTGAAATATTAAGAGCAAGCAATTCTTGGAACAATTTCTCTTGCTATTTCCAAAGCAAATTGATTTGCGCCAAAAAGACGTTGAGTTGCAACAGAAACCCATAAGGGTTGAAACGTGTAACGGCCCCTGGTGTGCTTGGAAACAAGCTTCTGAATATTCGATTTGCTAAGTACCATATTTGGAACAACAAGAGCGAGGGGTTTCCAAATATGGTACTTAGCAATGAAACATTCAACCAATCAGTTCGCACTGAATATTCGGAAGCTGTGAACGCGCGTTACACGTTTCATCCCTTATGGGTTTCTGGTTGCAATAAAAGAAAAATTAAGAAACAACAGCAAAGCAAGAGGTTGATAAACCACATTACCGGTAACAAAGAGAATCTTAAAATAACTAAGGAGAAAGTGCTGCCTTTAAAAATTTCATCTGCAAATGGTTAGATTTTCAAAGTCTTCACGGATACGGACTATAAACTGTAGGGCCCGTCTCACAAATATCTTCCATTGTTCCCTGTGGGACATACTATTCGAGAAAAGTGGGGGATGGGGTAGTCCCCGGTGTTGTGACCGTCCTGTTCTCTCCAGCAGAAGTGACCGGCTTGGCGTGATGTCATTAAAAAGGCGTATGGTGTA
Source organism: Montipora capricornis (assembly GCF_036669925.1). Lineage (NCBI taxonomy): Eukaryota > Metazoa > Cnidaria > Anthozoa > Scleractinia > Acroporidae > Montipora > Montipora capricornis. The sequence continues at coordinate 26,627,790 of NC_090895.1, read as the reverse complement.
TGAGGCCACCTAAGCAGAAACAGCCATAAGTCAAAAGGACTTTGCCAAGTGCTGGAACATGTAGATGTAGATGTCGATGTACAAACACTGAATAAAGGCCTTCGGCTACAAAAAAGGTTACCTTGAGGGTTTTTGACTTTGCAATATGCAGTATGCGTAACACTGCTCTACAGTCAAACGCATTGATTTGTTCCACTAACGAATTGAATTTTGCCATTCTCATTCGCCAGTGTTCAAGTTCTGCCATGGGCCCTGTATCATCTGCCTCCTTTCTCATCTGCTCACTCTCAGCTAACACCTATTAACAGACATACTTTATTACCATTTCTCCGTGGATACCCTGCGAGCATTTGGTTTCTTCCACGCTTCCCGAGAGAGAAACCACTGCACCGTTTTCTTGGAGTGAGCCGCCGTCCATCGCCAAGGATGAATAAATTGAATTTGAACCGGTAAAACGAGTTAGTAAACTTGTTTTGGCGCTTGCACGTGCGTTCAGCTACGTAACGGCTGCGTTTGGGCGAGCCTGCTGTGTAGTGATTCCATATTTTCCCGCAAAATAAAAAGAAGTGATGTCAAATGCATCCCGTGGGGTGTGATGTACTTCGTACACGCTCGATAGAAAATCAAACGGTTGCTCCCAGTGGTTTCTCTGTCAGGAAGGGCCGTTGGCAAAATCCGGATCGGACCGGGCAGGATCAGATCAGACCGGATCAATAACAAAATTCCCGCCAAAAGTTGGCATATGAAATCCCTGTTATTACTCCAGTCCGAGTTTCGGCGATCCGATCTGATCCGGTCCGGTCCAGTGCGATCTAATCCGGTTTTGCCAACAGCCCTCGGGAAGTGTAGGAGAAACCAACTGCTCACTGGGTACCCCGTGGAGTATTTTCAGAGCCAATAAGATTAGCAATAAAACTATGTAACATGGGACAAAATCTAATATTAAATGTCCTATAAAAGTATAAAATGGAATTTCAATTTACATGGATTAAGTAAGAACAAAACCTGATCAAGCTGAAGTACAAAATTGGCTTGGGAGGAATTACTTAAAGACTGTTTGAACTCTTAAACCGACTCGCAAAGTTTGAGATCTTTGGTAAAGGAATTCCATATACGGTGACTGCTGTGTAGTAAAATGTTCTTTGATCACTAGCGGTTCTAAAACAAGGTACACTAAGCATTTGTCAAGAGAGCTTCTAACACACCAACCAATTTTGGCCATTATCATATGTTTTGAAAGTAATGTAATCAAAACTATATATCATCATATATATTTTTTTTCATCGAACCCTTTCACAGGAACACATGAGCCCAACAAATTGACTTGTTCCCAACTGTTTGTCTTACATATAGCTCAGTTGGTAGAGAATTGCACCGGCATCACAGAGGTCATGGGCTCGAATTCCATTGGAGCCACCTGAATTTTTCAAGTTTTAAACAATGGGCCATTTCCGAGTTCATGTCTGCCTCCTCTTCAAAGCGAGTCTAAGTGCGAAGTTTTTGTTATGAAAATTAGTTTTCATTCATATGTAAAGTAGAACTAATTACCATCACAAAAACTTCGCACTTAGACTCGCTTTGAAGTGGAGGCAGACATGAACTCGGAAATGGCCTATTGTCTTAAGAGCGGTTTTAAATTGAGTGTCGGAAGTAATTAGCCAATTGCTTTGATTTTGCATTACTTCACTCAGCGATTGGTTTAAAGTTCTTGCGCCACTTTTTCCACCAACCAGAAGTGAAACCAAAACAAATCGTGGCTCGCGCGTGCACATTTTCCCGCGCTTTGTGTCGAGTACGTGTAATTACTTCGAGTTTTGATTGGTTTACAGTCCAAAGCGCCTTACCGTGGCCACCCAACAAACTTTCACATTTGACAACTACGTGTAAATACGTCAACTCAACAATCCATGCAACGGTGTTCAACTTTCAACCGTGCGAACTTTGCAAGAAGGGGTGACTGTCAATCAAATTTGCACACCCTGATTGGCGTATAACTTTTAAAAAAACTTTGTTAGGTGGCCACGGTAAGGCGCGTCACACTGTAACGGATTGTCTCCGTCCTTTTTTATTGGCCAAAGTAATTACTTTGGTTTTGATTTTACGACACTTGATTGAAACTCGCTCTAAGAGACAATAACATTATTGCTTAAATTTTTCACTAAGATAAGTGTCAGGATCATTTCTCTATTTCATCATATGTTTTGGTTAAAACCGTGGATTAATGTCGCAGTTCCCGCGGGTATTTATAGTTAAGACACACTACAGTAACAAAACGCAAGAGACAATGTTGGCGTAAAGGGGGGGGGGGGGGGACACCGCTCCACGATCGGCGTGACAGACGACTTCCGTAGCGTGACTAAAAGCCTGAACTTGTCTCTTCGACGCACGAGGCGAACCGCGCCGGATTGGACAAGTTGTAGGCCGGTAAAAGCCAAATAATGATATACAAGCCTAACTTTCCACGGCACTACGAGCTAAACCTCCGGCCAGCATCGTGCTATAATGGAAAGAGTGTAGGCGGTAAAAATAGCTCAAGCCTCCTTATCTCCCCAGCACTACGAGCCGACTCCGCCGGCACGTGCTGGATTGGACAAGAACAAAGGCAGATAGAGAGTGTAAAATGGCATAGCATGAAAAACACCGAAGCTTGGGGAAGTCGCTGCGAGACTTAACCGAAGCGTGTACCCAGAGGTGAACCTGAATTTATTAACTTGACCTTAACAAACCTCCGAAGGGAGAGAGGGTGGGAATAAAATTCGTAAACAGTAAAGGTACTCCTTACAGTTAACTATAGAGCTCACAGAGTGATACTTTGGACTTTACTGGACCTTTTATACTGAGACTAATGTCTAGGACTAAACCAATGGTGACTAACGTACCATCTAATACAAACAATTTCTGTATAGCGCTCAACGCGACATGAATGGGGATAGTTGTTGCTTTTCGCCAATCCAGATAAAGGATGTAAATATAGGCAGACAGTATTAAAGACAAGGATAAAGGAACACAGTTCGAATTGTTTGAATAGAGCGTTGTCACTCACGTGACCAGCAGCCATATTGGATTACTGAAACAAAAGAAGTTATTTGCATAAAAATAGAGTTCAATTCCCGGAGGATTAGTTTGGTACACCATCATGGCTGCCATTTGTTTGTTTTGGAACACCAACATGGCCACCGTGACGTCATGTGAAAACGCTCTATATAGGAATCCATTCATGTCTCGTTTGCGTTGCGTAATGTTTACGAAATAACATGACATGTGGAGGATAGCTCTACGAGTCACGCTCCATTAACTACGTTTTACAACGCTGTTATAAAGCTTTAGCTAATTCTGGATCACAGTATTTTTGGTTACATCATACCTACAGACAATAGCTTGTATAAAAGTAAAGTAAAGTAAAGTGGTGCATTTATATAGCGCCTTTATCACAAGTCTCAAAGGCGCTTTACAATGATCAATTTACCCCCAGCGGACTGGAAGCATATAAATGTGAGCGTCACTTGATACTTCCAGACAATAAATTATGAATGTTTAATTTATGTATAAAAGCCCTCTCAACGCGCATGATCAGTCTAATATTTATTGTTATGAATAATAAATTAATTGTTGGATTCAGTGTTAACATGACACTGATGATAATTATTGTCTTCAAGTTGGTGTTTTTTTTTAACTTTCAACTTTCCATGATGTCATGTCTATTCTGGGGATGGGGATAGGGGTGAGGGGTAGGGCTGGGGTTAGAGGTTGTGTGGAGGGGGTGGGGGTAGGAGGTGAAGGGTACCCTAGCTGAAACAACCCAAACCTTTACAAAAATGCTAACTTTAGGCCTAAACACTATGCTTTAGATAATGTTTAACCCTTTTATAATAAGGTTAGCATTTTTGCAATGGTTTGGGTTCTTTCAGCTATGGTACCCCTCACCCCCTACCCCCATCTCCTACCCTCACTCCTACCCCCTATCCCCCACACCTGGAATAGACATGCTGTTAGATGACAGCACAAAGATCAACTTTGAAAATTAACCATATCATGCTTAACATCATTCAATAGTATTCTTAACTAACAAACAGCATCATTTCTCTACAGAGAAACAAACAGGCCATTGCCTCAAAATAACCTGTTCAATCTGCTTGCACCAAGAGTGTACAAGGTCGTCAAGTCCAGACAATGTGTCTTGGTTGTTTGCCAATGCCTGATAGTCAGCTGGGCCCTCAAGGGAGCTCACATCAATGACATTACACGGGTGAAGCTTTATAGAATCACTCATTGAAGCGTTAGCTCCTGAAAGCACAGGAAAAATGAGAGGCCAAAACACATTTAAGAGCTTTAACTCACTGACTCCTGAGAGTGAGACATAACAAATTTTACACTGTCTAACGCCAGACAATTTTACTTGTCAAATGCATGGGGGAGTCCTTGGGCAACTGAAGGGTGAATGGGTTAACCAGAACCAGTCAAAATCGTTATCCGCTTCACTAATTGGACTTTCCAAAACCAAAATAATTTTGAAAATTCAAAGACTTTTAATGAAGTTTTATTTTAACTAGAAAAATGCATGTGCACATTTTGACCCATCTTTTGAGTGTTAATAGAGATCTCTTTAGGCATAAAATGGTAAAAACGAACAATAAAAAAGATAAAATCCGCCCTTTCATATAGTTACCAGTAGGGGCTCAAATTATAAAATACTCCAGTTTATTATTCACACATTCATGAATCTCCTTGGGTCTTTATACATGAAACTTAAATTTCATCATCATTGTATAACAATCCAACACAGTATGCTGGTGTATTTGAGGGAAATAATGCCACTTATTTTTAATGCATAATTAACTATTCATGCTTCTAAAAATCACAATTCCTTTACCATCAATGAAGTGAACAAAATTGTCCAAGGATTCAACAAACTCTTTCCTAGTGTGCAATCCTTGCGGAGTTTCTGTCAGCTCTCCCCAACTCGACATTGCCTCAATGGCTGGTATGTAGATCTTTGTGAGATGTGCTCTTAGTGCTGGAATAAGAGATCCAGCCTCTGCGACACTGATCACACCAAAGGAAACTTCCTACATAGTTCAAATAAATCAGCATTTTCAGAAATCAGAAATTTGACAAGGCTTGAGAAATCATCAAACTAAAGACCACATGCACTTTATGATCCTGCCATTCTGGCCTTGATTGTTCCAAAGGTGGATAATGCTATTCCACCAGATATATCACTATCCAGAAGATAAACAATAGCAAAACCAATATTGAGTTATCCACTGGATAGTGATTTATTCAGTGAATAGCGCAGGCTCATGCAGGGGAGTAATAACTATTTGCATGTGAAAAGATTCCTCCGCAATACTCAATCTAACCCAACCGTTAAAATAGGAAACTGGCCTATTGACAATAGAAGGGCACACAGAATAGCCTGGGGCCTCATTATCTATCAGGCCCTTGTTGTTCAAAGGGTGGATAATCCTCCATAATGAGTCCCCAGGCTATTCTGTTTGCTCTTCTATTGTCAATAGGCCAGTTTCATATTTTAATGGTTGGGTTGGATCGAGCAGTGCAGGGTAATCTTTTCACATGCAAATTATTTCCCCGCATTAGCCTCCATTTCATGCTAGATCCAGTCTAACTGAGAAAATACAAAACTGGCCTATTGATACTCCTGTGCTGTTGCCATTGAAATCAATTCACTGTTCCCTTGAACCAATTAAAATCTTCAATCTCTTAAATTCAAAGATCTGAAACCACAATAATTGTCCATAAAGCAACTGGAAAGAAATGCACGAGGCGGTATGCATAAGACTGATGAGTATTTTAACATACATCTCCGATAATCCTCATTTTGATCTCTTTAGTGGCATCTGATTTTACACAGTACACCAGAGTACCAGTTAAGGCTTCTTCAAGTCCATCTGTAACCAGCAACACTTTGTTGGCAGCATTACCAGATTTGGCCCGAGCACGGATTTCAGTGACTGCAAAAATATATTAAAAATTAAAATGGAGAATTTCATTTTTTGATCCACAGCCAAAGACATCAGACAAGGGAGCAACAACTTGGACAATGGCTCCAAAATCTGAAGCAGCATCTTTCATTTTCATCCTCTCTATTGCAGGACTATCCTGCTCCTGTGGTAACATAATAGAGACCTTAAGATCTAAGACGGTGACGGCGACTAAAACGTCACCTCAAAATATAACTTTGCTCTAGTAAAAGTCTTTCGTCTCTATTCCGTTTCGTTCGCGTCCTACAATGTGGGCGAAGTATCCCAAAAATAAATTGGTACGAGCAGTTTCAGAATGAAAATAGAGAATGAAAGATTCTCTGTTGCATGCTCACGTTGTCGTCAAAACCTAAGATTTAGTGATTTCACGTCGTCGTCATGCAGAGAACCGCAAAAATATGAGCAATAATCCGTGCCGCACGTGCAGCACGATTGTTTATTCTCCTTTAACCAATGATATCATTGTTTTGTGGCATTGTCGTCGACGTCGTCGTCGTAGATCTTAAGCTCCCTAATAAATCACGATGATGATCACATCTGTATCTAGTAAAGCACAGACATGTTTATGTGGTACCATGATATTGTTATAAAATGGATATCACAATCTCAATTAACTCAAATAACAAGTCGAAAGTGTGACCTTGATATCATGCATGCTATTTTTGAGTTAATGCTCATTAACTGACCAGTTGGCCCAGCTGGTCGAGCATGGGGATTTCATGCCTGCCAGGTAATTCTGTCGAGACGTGCAGTCATCAACTTCGATAAACATCATGGTATCTCAAGTCCAAATACCAACTATATATCTACATTAACGGGATAAGGTTGTCCAAGCAATTTTCAGAAAGAGTAGGGAAAGGAAATCCTAGGCTAGTGTTTTTGATCTGGGCCCTGTTGTTCAAAAGCCAATTAACGCTAATCCCAGATTAAAAATTAACCGAGGAGTTAATTTCTCTACTCCTAAATGTTCAAAACTTTACATTAGAAGAAGTCAATCTTGAAAAACAAAAATAAGCAAAAGAAACTTTCACCAAAAAGTTAAAAACTTGAAACAAAAGTTTACGCTAATCCTGGATTAAGCTAATCGGCTTTCAAACAACCGGGCCCTGACCTTTTTTCTGTCTAACAACGGAAGCCACTTGGCAATGATTTCTTAAAGTAACTTATGGTGTATGAGGTCACCTAAGCAGAAATGGCCATAATGCATAAGTCAAGGGAACTTTGCAGCTTGCCAGAACATGTAGATGTACGGTGTGTAGCTTACCACTTCCATCATGTTCAACTTCTTGATAAAAGAACATCAGTGACCTCCTTCCGTTTGGTTTAAGAAAACTATCTATCATGTATACAGCCTGAGAAGAGAAAGTATGGAAATATTGACATAATACTGCAAAAATATTGTTGATATAGTCAAACCTCTCCTCGTGGACATCTCTAGCACTCTGGTCATCAGGCCTCAGTTTTTCAAATGGTGGATAACTTTATCAAGTGGATAAGTCACTATATAATTATATCCAGAGTATGGTATACTACGCTCCATGTCATATATGGTTTTCGTTCGCACCCTTAGATGTGTTTGGAGTGTGCATATTATTGGTTACATGGGCAAATAATGAAACTTTTGCAGAGATTGAACTGTCAGATAGTGACATATCCACCAGAGAAATTTGTCCACTATTTGCTCAACTGGGCCAAGTGATGATGGTTTGAATATGTCATAGAATTTTTTCTTTGCAGATACACAAACACAAATGCTTTGCTGTAGTTACTGTTCTATTCAAAGACTTTTTTCAGAAATGGACCATAGAATTTTCTTCTATTTTTAGGAGCAGCTGTCTTCTGTAATGTACAGTGCCACAACACTATACATCAATAAATTAACATGCATGTGCATGGCTATTTTCAGTACACACTTTAAACCAGTCAGTGGAGTCTTAAAAGTGACATCAGAGTCGGTACTAAAGAGGTTCCACTGTTTTACAGAATTATGGCCTTATTATACTTATGTCTATACACATCATTGAAATGCCAGGTGAGCTTTAGAACATAAAGTTGATATCTTGATACATAAACATCTCTGTTGCTATGGTTACCTTGTAAAATGCACCTCAAATTCTTTGGTATTTCGTCCATGTTTAAATATTAAAAAGAACTTGTGATAAAAAATATTATATTCATTTGCAGAAATAAATTATGGAATATTCTTCATCACTCCAAGGTATATTGTATTGCACAGCCATGTACCGGTAACATCCTCTGTGTTCATTCACACTTACTGGATCAGTGCTTATTGGACAAACGATCAATGGAGAGATTGACAATAGTGTGGAGAAAAGACCAAATTATTTAATTTTTTTGCCCACAAAATCTCTTTGTTATGGGAATTTTGTAGAAATCCGCATACTCCAACGTAAAAACGAATTTCGCAGTTAGGCTAGTTTTGAAACAAAAAGGCCGAAATGGCTAAGGAGTATAGCGTGCTAAGTTATTTATTTTTGTAAAATTTAAGACATGCAAAAAGCGTAAACAAAGTCGAAAGCTTGAAAAATTGATATTTTGGATACCTCGTCCGAATCAACGACGAATTCTTCAACGGTAGCCATTTCCAGATCAAGGTAGCCTGCAACGATGCTCATGATAAATTTGTATTCGTCTGTTATCATCCTTTTTCGAGCTTCGCGGTTTTCCCTTGCTCTTTGCTGCAAAAAAGAAACAAGCTTTTTGTGTTACTCGTTTACCTTTTCCAAAAAAACTATAGGAAGAACTTCAGTTTTCCTAAATTGGAAAATGCGGTCATGTAGAAGTTGCAAAAAGAACTGAAACCCTTTCAAAAACAACCTAAATTGAAGCGTATCTGGCTTTCCCACCAAAGCGATTCTTTTCGGCATTTGAAGAAAAACTGGACCAAAGTTGAGCTATAGCAACTGTAGAAATAAATAATTGATCTCTTTCCTTGACGGCCGAAGTAGAAAGGAAATAACAAACGAGAAAAACGCCCTTTTTTCGCTAGTTATCTGAGCTAACATTTACCTGTCTCTCTTTTAGGGACTCCCCCGTCATTGGGTGTGCGAACTGCGATGCCACACTTTTACGCCTCCGACATGCAGTTCTGTCAGCTTTAGAACCATTTCCCTTTTCTAAGGATATCCCAACAAAACTTTTTTTCGATCCCTTGAGGTCTTTAACACTTGGTTTGCCTTGTATACTTCTCCTTGATTCGGCCATTTTTGGCCCAAAGAGGATCTACGACACACTAAGAGTTCTGTAAGTTTTTACGAAAATAACTCGAACCCACGAACCCAAGTCATTTGAAAAAAGATTTTAAAAGCATTAGGGTCCTTCTCGAACTGAAAAGCGTCTATTTTTCCAAGTTTTTTTTTCCCGAGGAAAACAATTTGCGTGTTGAAAAAAACACCGTGAAACTTTTACAAAACTTGGGCAGAAACCTTAGCAACGATTTTCTAACCAATCAGAAAAGAGAATCAACTGTCCGTCAAGTGTGTAGTTGCTTAGAAACGTTTATGACCACAGGCGCGACGAAGGCGACAGCAGCCCAAATGTAGGAGTAGGAGAGAGACTGGGTCCAAACTTAAGTAACCGCGATTGGTTGATCAGCTGTTACCTTCAAAAATATATACTTTGAAATTTCATCAGAAATGTAGTGTTTTAATACCTTGGAAAAGACACTGTTTTTGATTGTAAAACTCCGAAAATGATCTACAGAATGATATACCCACTGATTTTGAATTTCGCAATGTCTTTTGCGGCATTTCTCGTGACCTTGAAGCTAATCTCAGGGATGAAACTACTGTTTACTGCAGCCGGTCTTAGCGGAAAAGATCTCAACAAGAAGGATAACAAGGAGTTGATGTGAGCTTCCTCTTGTCTTGAGATATTTGAATGAATTTTTAGGTTATAGGAACCTTAGATGTGATTCCAGGCTTAACTCCGATGAAGTGTGTGTTAAAATACTAGAGGGACGCGTGTGCAGTTAGCAAAATAGATCAGCAAAATATGAATCTCTCGCAGCACGCGTGTCAAAGCTCCATTTGTGCTTCCATGGAGACGTCGAGGATTTTGATCCCTGCGTTCAAAAGTTAAGCATATTTCATATCTTGCAAATGTTTCAGGAAAATATGCATGGTAATGCCGCTAGAAAAAAAAGGTGGTGTAGTACGGTATGCCGAGTAATGTATTGGATCTAATCATTAATTCTTGGAAATTTGGTTTTATCAACGGAGTTGATCATGTAAATTGACCACCGTACAGAGATTCTAAAAGCTGACGTTTCGAGCGTTAGCCCTTCGTCAGAGCGAATCGAGGGATAATAATCCCTCGATTCGATTCGATTCGCTCTGATGAAGGGCTAACGCTCGAAATGTCAGCTTTTAGAATCTCTGTATGGTGGCCAATTTACATTATCAACTCCGTTGATAAAACCAAATTTTCGTATACTACCACCCATAATCCCTCGATTCGCTCTGACGAAGGGCTAACCCTCGAAACGTCAGCTTTTAGAATCTCTGTACGGTGGCCAATTTACATTATCAACTCCGTTGATAAAACCAAATTTTCGTATACTACTTCCCCACCGACGCAGCACCACAGTTTCTTTAGAAACTACCCTTTCATTCATTAATTCTTGGGTTTACTATTTCCTTCATACATGTAAATGAACGGACTCAGAAGTCCAACTTTCAACCAAGGGTTTTTTCTTTTTACTGCTACCAATCACTTTTTGCCGTGACAGTTTGTGGACCATATATTGGTCAAAATAAGCCAATCACAACACTAATGTCGAGAAATGGACCAACTTAGATGCATCCCAATTTTGACATCCAACATGAAACGGCAGGTACAAAACGCAGGTCACAGGTCATTGTTTTACTTATAAAGAAAGTATCCTAAACATTCATAAAAGCTAACCTTAGGCATAAAAACTTTTCTTTAGGCCTAATTAGGCCTAAAATTAGCTTTTATGAATGTTTAGGATACTTTACTTTAGGCCTAATTAGGCCTAATTAGGCCTAAGGTTCGCTTTTATGAATGTTTAGGATACTTTCTGTATAGGTTAAATGATGACCTGTGACCTGTGCCCTGCGTTTTGTACCTGCCGAACATGAAATGTCCTTTCCTTTAGAGTGAGTCTTGAACCCGGGATCTCCAGATCTCGAGGCAAGCGCCCTAACCACTGGGCCACACTGTAGGGTAAAGGTTAGCATTATTTTTAACTTAGGGTAAGTGCAGCTGCCTGTCCTTACTTAAGAGCAGCATTCCAGAAACACTTTGTGGCATTAATTGTCTGTATTCCAAGACATGAGTGGTGTAGAAGTTGGAGAGAAGAGCAACGGGACACTTATTGGAATCTGCATGCATCTAATTTGGGGCATTTCTGGACATATCTGAATCACAATGCTGGATGTGACCCCTTTGACTCCTACAGATTGATGGCATTGAAAAACAAACCATTGATTGGAACTATTAAGGCTGGTTTTCACTAACGACAGAGTCGTAAGAGTGCTTATGACCAAATGAAAATCAATGATTGGAGTCATAAGCGGAGTTATAATATCAACGGAATCGGAGTCGGAAGAATCAGAACAGTTCCATTTCTTCCGACTCCGCTCATGACTGTCGCTTATGATCCAGTGAAAACTAGATTGTCCGAGTCAGAAGCCAAAGCAGAAGAACCAACCAATCACAATGTTTGGAATCGAGCATTGTGATTGGTTAATTCTTACACTTCTGCTTCTGAATCCGACAGTGCAGTTTGCAGTGGATTGTAAGCTACAGAGTCATAAGCGGAATCCGTATTCTGCTTCCAACTCCGACAGTTTGATTTTCACCAGATCGTATCACTCTGTGCTTGAGTATGACTCTGACTCTGTCACTTGTGAAAACCAGCCTTTAGAACTTTAGTATGCCCAAGTCAATAGACCTAATGCAAAAAATTAATGGCCACCAGCAAATTAGACTTTTATCTTTGTGCAAATTAGCCTGACAAGCCTTGTTTTACAGCTAAGTTTCTTTCAATTTTGCACATGTTAACGAGGCCAGTAAGCCTAACTGACACAAAGACAAAAGAATAATTTATTGGCAGCCATTTTTGCATACAGCCAATAAAAGACACAATAATAACAAATCAGCTTGTCTTCTTTTAGCCCTGAGGGTCTTGGAGTTGTGACTGGTGCGGTCTTTCTGGTTTCCATGTTCTTGTTTATCCCAATTCCTTTTCTCACAATATGGTTTGAGAAAGGTGATTATGATTTTCCACACCATGAGGTATGTAACATGTGCTATCAGTATTACATTGTGTAAAAACACTTTCTACTAGCAGTAATCAAGGATTAGTGAGGTGTGTTCAATTCCTGTTTTGTCATTTACAAGGTATTTGAGAGTACCAGTAGTTGTATATTTTGGGGAGAATCGATTTTTGTTCCCTTTTCTAGCCTTTGTTCAGTAATGAAGGTATCACACTTAAGTGTTTTGAATTTTATCTTGTTGCCAAGAATTGTATTGAAACAATAAAGGAATTCATGTGTTATAATGCAATATCAGTTTTGTGAGAACAGCCAAACAGCGTGTACAGCACGGGGTATTAGGGACCATAAGCATGGACCACGACAACAGCTAAGAGAACACCACAAAACAATAGGTTTAATTGGCAAAAACAATAGTTCTGCACGCCTGCACATGCATTTTACATTTTGATACAAAAAGTCATTTCTTTGCCATTCTCATCTTGACAATAACACGAAATGATCAAATTTGAGGAGGATGAGAGCACCTGACATTGAATTTTCAATTTTCTCTCTAAATATCCACACCGTTCTCACCAATTTTATTCTCAGAATGTGTACTCACACTTTCCAAGCCGAGCGACTTGGAGTAATCGCAAAATTATTACAGTAACGGGAATTAATATTTTTAGAAAAGCTTAAGGTACATATTGCTGGACGTTCACCCATCCAGGTAGTAACCCAGTCCAACAGGACTTGACTTCCCTTGGGAAAGCTGTAACACTAACACCTGAGATCAAGGTTATTTGTGCCAGAACAAAATGGCATCACAATTGATACCGGTTCACCCGACAGACATCCCACAGGAATGACACAATTATTAGAATGCGTTCTAACTGAACATAATTATTATTCCTTGCACAGTATTTGCCAAAATTCTAGAATGGCGTTAAACTGAGAAAATCACCAGGCCTCGGTTGTTCAAAAGGTGGATAGCGCTATCCACCGGATAAATCACTATCCAGCGGACAAACACTAGCAATTGAGTTATCCAGTGGATAGTGATTTATCCAGTGGATAGCGCTATCCACCCTTCAAACAACCGGGCCAGGAGTGGTCAATTTGCATGACATTAAGAAAAACAGATGTTGCTAAATACCTGAATTTACCACATCTGATCTCCATGTGTAACCATGGTTCACAAGTACCTCCTCCCTAATTTCTCTCTCACTCTTCTCTTTGAAAATTATGTCCAACACAAGCACACCACACGTACATGTACTGTAAGTCTTGCATATCAGAGATATAAACAGGTCGAAAGAAGCTCATGATAATTTTTTCTGTTCATATAGTTTGTCATGTTTATCGCTGGCCTTCTGTCAATCTGTTGTATGATTTTCCTTGGTTTTGCTGACGATGTTCTGAACCTCAAGTGGAGAGATAAGCTTTTGCTTCCAACGATGGCATCTCTGCCTTTACTTATGGTTTATTATGTTAATATTGGTGTTACAACAATAATCGTACCTAAACCAGTGAGGTTTATCTTTGGATTTGATCTTGATTTAGGTAAGATTTTTGTTTGTTTTGAAACATGACGCTATGAAGAATTTTTTCCGAGTTCCCAGTGGGTTCTATCAACATCCCATTTCTCATGTGTATATATATCATTCTCACATTCGCTCACTTGGGTGGTTGGTTGGCCGCATCTCAGATATGCAGTTATGAGCTATGCTGTCAGTTGTCATTTGACTCTGTAGCTGCGTGATGCAGCTCGAATCAAAGACCCACATTTCACCCTTGCTCGCCATAGAGTCTCCAGTAGCTCAGTGGTTAGAGCATCCGACTAGATCATGGAGGGTCGTGGTTTCGAATCCCATCTGGGGCTCGCATTTTTTCCGAGTTCCCAGTGGGTTCTATCAACATCTCATTTCTCATGTGTACATATTATCATTCTCACATTCGCTCAAATGTAAAAGTAATATGCTATTGTGGCAATTGCTGTATTCAGCCTGAGTGTATGATTTCATCCCAGTAATTATTATTTTGTGATTAGTTATTAATTTGATGCTCTCACTTTTGCTGACCCATCTGCAAAGTAATAAAGTAATCTCTTCCAACTCTCTTCCTGCATTTAAGTAATCTATTAAGTAATAACAGTTACTGTTAATAATATTAATACACACTTCTTGTTTTTGGGGAGGTCTAATCGATTATAAGATCCTAGCCTTGTTAACACCTTCCTGTTGTTCTTTTCAATGTACAACCAGGAATTTGCAAAGTTAAATGTATCTTCTAAATCTTTCTTTCCATTAGGAATATTTTACTATGTGTACATGGGGATGCTGGCAGTATTCTGCACAAATGCAATCAACATCTTATCTGGTATCAATGGCGTTGAGGCAGGGCAGTCGCTGATTATTGCTCTCTCCATCTTACTGTTTAATGGTATTGAGCTTCAAGGAACTTGCTGTTGGCAAGCTCACTTATTTTCGGCATACTTCATGATGCCTTTTATTGCAACATGTTCAGCATTACTCTATTATAATTGGTAAGTCAGGAATTTGTACATGTAGCTTAAAAGATTCCTTTAGTCTAAAAATTATTCTTAAGTTTAGTAATGATTAATTTGAACACCAGGCCCGAGCATGGTTAGCGCTAACCAGCGTTAAATACCATGGAAACCTATTGGTTTTGATACCTCTTAACTGACAGTTAGCGCTAACTGGGCTTCGAGCAACCGGTCGCAGGACTACATGTAACATTTCCTCCTCTTTGGAGAAAAAAGTTCATAAACTTATGCCCTGCTAATAAAGGACATGACCTCAATGCTCTTCATATAAAAAACACAACTCTTGTGAGTTGACACATTTCTACATGTAGGAATTAATTCCTTCTCTATTCTGAAAAGAAAAGAATTCCATGGAATGAAACTTCGCTATTGTGTTTCTGGCTTTCTGACTGGTTCACTCAATCTTGGTTATCAGCTCATATACCGTATGACCTAATATAGAACTGATTGCGTCAAGTGTTGCACAGCTGGAAACTGATTGGCTTCAGTTTCCAAGTGTAACAAGCGTTCAGAATTTAATGAAAATTGAATAAAACATTATTATTATTATTATTATTATTATTATTATTATTATTATTATTATGATTCCATTACGGCTTGTTGGATATGAGACTGGTTATAGCCAACTCAGCACTATGGGCCTCGTTACCATCTCATACCCAATGCATGCTCATGGAATAATTTATTGCCAATTACTACTCTGATGGTTTTTCATAGTCAAGTAGTTTACAAGACTTTTGCAAAATGAACCCCTGAATGGAGAGAGGAACTGCTTAGGGAAATTTTGTCTCAAGAAACAGCTCAGTGTCAGAGCCAGACCTTGAACCACCAAGAATGTTATTAATGGTTGATGATCCAGTGCAAAATGGCCATTACAGTACATCACCAGTGTCTGATCTAGATCACGCCATTGCAGGATTAGTGCGGTTTGAGCAAATATGTCCCCTTCAATTTATACCTTTTCTGGGTCATTTTGGCGAACTTCAAATTGTGCTTCAAAAGAAAAAGAAACAAGGAAATGTAATTTCTCCTTGTACAAAATCGTCTTATAGCAATATTTTGGTTTAAATTTCAGAAGATTAAAAGTAAAACAAGAACCAAAATCCAGAGAATATGATGTACGTAAAAGGCTCCATTTTGTGAGGTTCCCGGGCACTAGTTTGAATAAACGCTACTGGGGTGGAGGGGTGGAATTATGTAGATCCATGTGCTTAATTGAGAGCCCCTCTCTTGATGTGCATGAATGCATACTGATGTCAAAACAAAGAAGGCTTTCAGCATTTTTTGGGCAACGACACAAAGGAAAAACGGCAGGAATGTCCACGGCAAATGATGAAGCTGAGCCTGAGAATAATCAATCAAGTGAACCGAAATCAAAGTTGGCAAAATGAAACTTTCAAAAGAGCTAGCTAGAGAACTACAAATGGCTGAAGTTCAATCCACCAAAGGAAATGTTCTGTTCACTTTGCCAAAAATCAAAGAAATCAAATCCTTTTACCATTGGTTGTGCAAACTACAGGGTTGATCAAGAGCAGAGATGAGTTTATTGACAAGCTGACTGAAGAGATAACTGCCAGATTTCCACAACAATCACAGGACCTTGTTAATGCCTTTTCAATTTTGAGTCTGAGGGGAGTGTCTTTCGTAACAACTGAAGATCTTTCAAATTATGGAAATGATCAGCTACTGAAACTGTTGGATCACTGTGGATCCAACAAGACAAAGGATGGTGGAAAAGTAACTGTAATTCCTGCTGTTGTTGATCCGACAAGAACCAAGATGGAATGGTTTTTGGTTAAGGAGCAGCGCTACCCAACTGATAAGTCATCCACTCTCTGGGGTTGTATTGTCAAGTTTCATTCAGAGACTTTCCCAAAATTTATTAAAGTTGGCACAGCTGGCCCAAATTCTTCCACTGCAAACAGCTGATGTAGAGTGTGGATTTAACACTCAAAATTTAACTAAAACTGCCCACAGAAATCGAATGGAGGGAGAAATGCTAGAAAATCTCATGACTATTAGTGTTGATGGGCCTGCAGTTGATAGTGATGACTTCAACAGAGCTGTCAGTTTGTGCAAAGGAAAAAAAACAAGGAGAATTTTGCAGCAGTAGAACTTCATAATCAGAGAACATGCAAGGGTAGCTTTGTATCTTCACAGTTGTCGGTTGTCCTTTTTTCTTCCTCTACTTTCTTTAAGAGACAACATCAGTACCTCTGATTCA
The DNA here is from genome assembly GCF_036669925.1 of Montipora capricornis. Classification (NCBI taxonomy): domain Eukaryota; kingdom Metazoa; phylum Cnidaria; class Anthozoa; order Scleractinia; family Acroporidae; genus Montipora; species Montipora capricornis. The sequence goes on along the minus strand of NC_090895.1, from coordinate 26,610,756 downwards.
TACAACTCAGCTGTTGAAAAACTGTGTTGAAGCAAGTAAAATGTGGTTCAGATTTGTTACTCTTTTGTGAATAAACTTTGCCTTTCCTCTAGAACTATTCACTCTTGAACATTGCATTTTTTGATAACATAACATCTGGTACATTAGAATAAAAATATATATAGTGACCCCCCAAAAAACGAAATGTCCCTTTGAACATTGCTGACTGGGACACATTGCCCCCCTAGCTGGAAATCCTAGATCAGACACTGCATCACTGCACTTTCATTATGAAAATGAAGATAAAGCTCTCTCTCGTAATTGGACACACAACTGGGAACTCAGCCAACCACACGGCTTAACTTACAGTACATTATTCCCGCACTGAATGGAATGTGATAAACATTAAAAACAACTATGAAGCTGCACTGAAAAGACTTGTGAAGGGTGGGTGGAAGAGGCAGGTCAGGCAACAGCAGATGGCAAAATAAAACAAAAACAAACTGCGCTACCAACAAACCAATGCAGCCTGAAGATCCCTGCCCACTGGACCCCATTATCCTAGCTTTGTGTGAGAACATTAATTTTTTCACTTTATTTCTTCCTCTGCTAGCTGATTGTTAGCCTCCTAAAGTATGTAGACATTCTTGTAACACATCACACAGTGTTTCCTCCTCATGGAAAGATTGGGTGACAAGTCACAAGAAGTCTGCGCAGGGGACTAGCTGATTGTTGGTTTGTACATTCATTTCAGGTACCCATCTCAAGTCTTTGTTGGAGACACATTTTGCTACTTTGCTGGCATGACCTTTGCAGTTGTTGGAATCTTGGGTCATTTTAGCAAAACAATGTTACTCTTCTTTATTCCACAAGTGATCAACTTTGTCTATTCTACTCCTCAACTGTTTCGGTTCATTCCCTGTCCAAGACATCGACTTCCCAAGTAAGTAAACACGACATCAACATAGACTACTGCATGACATGTTTGTGTTTAGTACTAATGATGACAAAGATAATTATTTTAATAATTTATACCGGTATTATTTCACCAGGTGATCACAACATTACAGTAGTCTAAAAGAGATTGAAAAGATCCCAAACTAGGCAGAATTAGTGTTGAAGTGATACAGTGTACCAACATTGCTGTAGGTGCATTAAGGTTGATATCAAGTAAAAAAAATTTAGAGCTATATTTTGGACAGCTGGAAGTGAAGTGCAAAAGTCAGCACTACTAGGTTCAACACATATATTGTGACAGGTTCTGAATGCTTGAGATCCTTGACAGAAGAGACTTATGTATATAAAATTATTGTACTGGTATGGCCAACATAATACATACTTCGTGACAAAATGATGATTATAATGATAACGATTGTGATGATGTTAATGATATGATAGTAGTAATAAATTCAGTTGCAAGGAAATGCGAAAAACCTACATCAGCCTTTGATGTAGTTGGCTATAAATTTACATTGTATGAAAGAAGTGTTTTTGAAATGTGTACACATTAATTTTCTTTCATTTATCATTCCTTTCATGGGAACACTGGAGCCCAACAAACTGACCTGCTCCCAACTGTGTGGCTTCATAGTTCAGTTGGTAGAGCATTGTCATGGGTTTGAAGCCGCCTGAATTTTTCAGGTGTCTATATTAAGAGATGATTGCTTAAATTGTCCCGATAAGTGCAAGAGCTCTTCAATCTTTCATCTTAATTACATTGTGCAGAATTGGAGTCAAATTTATGTGGTCATTAGAACATTTTGCATTTGAAGTGGAGTACATCTTCATTACGCTGTACTGTACATAGATTCCAGCACCTTATCACATGTATTTTTAGATTTTAGAGGAGATACCTGTCTCTTTTAGCCACGGCAATTGCCTTTATACGTTCTTGTTCTTTTTCTCCTTGTTTTAAACAGATTTAATCCAGAAACTGGCAAGCTAGGAATGAGTTCTACAGTTTTCAAGATGTCAGACCTTCATCCGCTGGGAAAACTAATTTTATCTGTCTTCAGTTTTCTAAGATTAGTTCAAATAGAAACTGGAGTTGGGGAAGATAAGAAGATGGCAAGAGTCAATAACTTCACACTTATAAACTTTGTTATCAAAATACTTGGTCCTATACATGAAAGAACGTTGACTTCAATAATGCTCCTTATACAGGTTAGTTGGAAGAAGCACTTCATAAACATGAAACTAAAATGAACTTAGGCCAAGTTTGAACCAGAGGCAATAGACCTTATTCACGATGGCCGCCATGTTGGATTTGCTAAATATCATGCCAATTAGCTACACACTTCTGAGGGGGCAAACAACACAAGTTCGAGAGGTTATAACGAACATCTTAGCCACACAGATGATTTGTTTCATGTTCATTGAATGTTTATCACCTAAGTAGTAAAATAGAATGATTACACAAGTGACTTTGATGTTTTTTTAGTGAAAAATGAGCAGATAACGAAGTAGAAAGGAAAAATGTCAAAGGCAATCAAAGATGTAAAATTGTGGTTACAGGTATGTTATTTCAATATTTCGGCGAGCCAATTTTCCAATGTTTGCCCCCCAGCATAACACATGGCTAATTTGCATGACAATTTGAAAACCAACATGGCCTATTATTTGACACTTTTTTCATATTAAACACTGATGATTATTAGCATTATTATATTATTATTTATTACACTGAATCAATTATTAAGTCTGTGGGAAGTTTGTTTGGCTGCCTGAACTTGAATAGTACAGTATAAAATTAATGTACTTGCCAATCACCTTCAATTTACATGTAACTACATGTAATTGGATGGCAGGAGAAGCGCTATAGACTTGTGCTTTTTTTCTTCATTTTTGTTTAAGTCAGGAAGCCATAGCAATCACATGTAAATTTCCAAATCTTTCAAAAGTGATTATTATTTTGTCTGTCAAAAAGTGGTAGCCCAGTTTTTGAATTCTGATTTTGAAAAAACTTGCTTAGGGTAACATTCCAAGGTCTGAGTAATGGACGGTGTAAATGCAGCTTAGGTGTGTTTCTAGTCACTTGCAAGCAGTTTGCCAACCGGACGTCCAATGATTTCTTTGACAGCATTACTAAGTAAGTCCATTGCTTTCATTTTACTTACAGGTTGGTGGTACCGGAATAGCCTTCATCATTCGCTATCATCTTGTGAGATTTTTCTATGATGTTGAAGAGCATTAGACTGAATGGCAAATGGTCACCAACATTGACATTTCAAATTGATGTGACAAGTGGAGAATCTTCGTTTTGAGAACTCAGCCTCTTTTTACATTATCCAGCCACACCCTTCTTGAATTTGTTTCATTCCATACCGTAATTGAATCGTCAGTGTGTTGAGAGAACAGGAATCAGTACTTCAAAAGTTGGCGATATGGTCACCAATGACATGAACAGCTACACTGTACATGTACTGTAATGATTATTGTGAGAAAACAAAACAAACACAGAAAGTTTTTTCTTAAAAGAATCAAAGAGGACTAAGGAGGAAAGACTAGACTAGAGTCAAGCTCAACAGGGTCTTCTTTCCCCACGGATGGAGGGAAGTGAGGCCAAATGGATTTTGGAGCTAAGAGTGCACATCGCCTTAGCAATTTTTTCCACTTTATTTATTCTCCAAATTTCAGTTTTTCTTTGGCTTTGAAAGACTGGAAAAGTGGTCATACACTGTACATGTACTTTGATCCATAACCAAGCAATGAAGGGGAGTGAGTGTGATACCTGGTTGACGCCAGAGACTGCTTTGTATAGTTTTTGAAAAGAGCTGCAAATGAATTTGTGACCTCAACCCAGTATCGAACCCACTCCCCTTCATTGCTTGGTCATGGATCAAAGTATGTATTGACCACTTTTCCAGTCTTTCAAAGCCAATAAAAAACTGAAATTTCAATCCAAAGTTTCTTAAAACAACATGATGTATTTGGGACGATTTCGGAGAATAAATGAAGTGGAAAAATTTGATCAACTATTGATCAAAGTATGTTCATTTTTCCTGTCTTTCAAAGCCAATAAAAAGTGAAATTTCAATGAAAAGGTCCCAAAAACTACACAATATAATTACTTGGGACGTTTTCAGAGAATAAATTGAGTGGAAAAGTTTGAGACGATAGGCACTTTAATGGATGAAGAGAGCAGCATATAGTGCTGTACATGTAGTCAAAATTTTATCCTTGAAGGGTAGAAATGCAAAAGTATGGATTGTCTAATACTTAGGCCTGGAATTAAACTTACATGTATAAAGACATTATTTTCAGCCTCAAAAGCTTTTTTACCATTGATAGTGGTTTTGGCCAGGTGCATTTCTGTCAAATAATGGGAATGTGTTCACCATGTTGATTTAAGTTTGAAGTTTGAAGCTTTGGACACTCAGGAAAATCACATATAACAAAATGATTTTTGTGAGTGTCCAAAGCTTCAAACTTTAAACTTTATTCAACATGGTCAACATTTCGAAGGCTTTGCTGGCATCAGCATATGAAAATGTGTGAAGAATGATAATTTTTAGTCAAAAATGTGCTTTTTTTAATTACAAAAAAAACTGCTATGTTTAATAAAATGTTTGGACTTTATTTACTTAAAATAAAATGCATTTTGTCAACATTGTGGCAACGTGATTATTGTAGACTATGATAAAATATTGAATGCTTTCAGTAACTATTAACACAAGATGAACTTAACTGTTTACAATAAAAACAATGAGATTTGATCTCATCCGGAACAGTAACAAAATTTAATTTTTAACCTTTCTTTACTTTTTTCTACAATAAATTTGGCGAAATATGTAAGATAAACCTACAAGTCATGGTACATGTACCTGGGCCAATTAAATGAATATTGTTATCTTTCTATGATGTCCTTTAGTTGTGCTTTAATCTTTAGAAAGTGTCTTTTAAATTCCAGCCCATCACCCTGAAAAGGTAAATGAAAGCAAACACAAGTTAACCCATTTTATTATAAAATTATAGAGGTTTTGCATGGCAGCCATGTTGCATGGCAGGAATAATGAAAATGTTTTGCATTGGAAAGAATATTATTTTGTTCCCATAGGAAAAATAATCCATTGTTCCTGCCATGCATCATGGCTGCCGTGCAAAAGCTCTATAGATACTGATGAAATACCAGGATTTTTTTTTTTACAAAAAAGACATATCTTCACCGCACACAGTGAACATATCATTTTTATCTCTCACATGTGAAAATATACAAATGTCGGTGTCATCATGGTAACCAACACAATTAGCCAATAAAATGTGAGCTTCCTCTTCATTGTAAGATACTTTTTGTGCTTTGATATAATTCTTCACTACAAGTTGAACTTTTTTATTGCAAAATTTTACATTATCATGATTTGTTTTTCATAACTTTCACATCTTGCTTTATGTTACACAACAGGTGCAAACAGTACAATGAACTAATCCAAATTTGTAGCAATTCCATGTAACTTACAAGAAGCCCGGGAAAATCGCTCATGCAAGTCATGATTGGTTTTGGTTTTCCTTCTCATTGGTTGATAAGCTGGCCAGAGATTCTCAAACCAATCACTAAGCATAGCAATTGCAATTGCATAATTACTTTCGACAGTCATTTAAAAACTGCTCTAATAGTAATATGAAAATTTAATGGTGGGTAAATATTAATTACTGATATTGTTGTAATGAAATGCAACTTTCCAACTGTGGTTTTATTTACCTTTGATAGTCTGAAGTCAACTAGGAGAGAACCATTCATGTCAATGAGGTTGATCTTGATGCTCAGTTTCTTCTGTCGTTTATCAGTGGTGAAAATTGTAACCTATGGATATGAAACAGGACATACAGACATGAACTTTATTTAAGAGTCTTGCGTGTTTAGGTGATGTAAAAAGATTCATTCAATTATCATAAAACTCCCATGTTCCTTTTCTTTAAACATCTATTTTCAAACTATGTACATGTACATTGTACTACAAGGTTGAGACACTGAATCGAAAATTCACCTCTTCTTCCTAAAAACCCCTCTTCCAGTTCAGAGAAGTCGCAATGCCCCTCCCTCCCTCTCCCCTCGGTTTTCAATGTTGATACCCTTTAGTTTGAATGCCAAATTTGTCACACTGGCCAATAGAGAATCAGAAAAGTATAGTCCAAACCACCTCTCACCAAATTTATTGATTTGAACCAGATCATGCCGCAACTTACTTGATGCTGCGAATTGACTAAGAAGTTGTATTTGAGGTTGTCGAGAACTTCCTTCAATTTAAAAAGCATTTTTTCTGGTGTCTTCTTTGTATGAAAGCGTGTCATTCTCTTCACCAGTCTCTGAAATGGTGTCTGAAAGGGAAAAATCCCATTATTTTAAAATTACTTCTCTCAAGAATGTCACACCTTTCAAGATCCAAACAATCAGATTACTTTCTTTGGTATTGTCCAAATTGTCAAGGGAAACATACCGTAACATTTTAATTATTTCAGTTCTAAGTATTCACCCTACAACATGGTATCACCAAAACTGCTCACAAGTGAAACACCAAACAGTAAACGAGGAGTGCAGCCCAGTGGTTAGGGCGCATGCCTTGAGATCCAGAGATGCCGGGTTCGCGACACGTTTTGACCACTCGTTGAATTTGTTCCAGGTAGTCGGTGGTTCAATTTCCTGGCTGCACTTGTAAATAGCCAACTGGTTTGTCTCTGGCCAGTTGGGATTCTTAAAGTTGTTCTGTTCAATGCTCGGAGATATTAGCTATTACAATCCGGGTCACAAGACTTGAGGACACTTGTCAAATTTGGCCGAAAAGTAGAGAATTAACTGTACATCCTTCCATCGTTACATGTATGAGCAACGCATGTTCTTCTTTTGCTGCCTTTTTTTGCCTCCCCCCTTTCCCCCAGACAATGTTGGAACATTAGAGCGATCAATGAACTAATCTTGATTTCGGGGACCATGAAAAATTGTAATGGGGGGGGGGGGGGTGGGGGGAAACCAGGAATTGTCCCAACAGTTTTGACCAGGATTGTACATTGTAGCTACTCTAAAAATCTGAGGGTTAATAATGTTCTATTTTCTATTTCTAACATAAGCTACAACAGCAACAGGAGAGCCATCCAAAAGCATTTAATTTTTAGATTCTTATACATGCATCTTAAAAAGAACTTGCTACCCTCCCTTCTTATGGTTGAAAAGTCATTAGCAGGTTTAGTTAAAACTCTATGCAAAAAACCAATGAAGAAAGAATTCTCTGAGGCAATTTCAGAGCTACCTTCTGGAGGTAAAGTACCTAAGTAGCTCTAAATCCACTCAAGGCAATTTTTTAACTGTGCAGAGAGTTTCATCTAAGCCAGCTAATGACTTTTCCAGCAATTAATAGGGTAATCATTGAGGTTGTTTTTTTAGATAGGCTTTTAAAGACAAAATACAAGGTTTTGTTGGATAGCATTCTTGTTGCTATGGTGACCCATTAGGTGCAAAAAGAGTGATGAAGAGGCAATGCAAGTTCAATAAGACAAAACTCTTGACATCACCTGAGATGCTCCTGGGGTGCATTGCATTTGCGTACTGAGCAGCATGTGATCAAGATGAACAGGTTGTGAAAAACACAACCCATTTACCCCTCTATCATCATCCACATTGTCCAAAATGCCACTACCAATACCACTGTCTAGTCGACGAGGCTCTGGTTGGGATGCAGAAATGTGATCTCTAAACAAATGAGAAGGTAAAAAACTTAATCCAGGAAGCTTAGGTTAAGTGCAGCTAGCGTTGTTCAGAATTCCCCCATCCCTTTCCGGAATAGTCTTCTTTGCAGCCATTATTTGGGGTGTCATGCAACACATTGTGTGACAACCAAATAAGGATTGCAAAGGAGACTACATGTACCTCTGGAACACTTCACTTTCCTTTTAACTGCAGAAGACAAATGACCAAGTGTTCATTAAAACATAAGCCCTAAAGAAACAAGAAACTATAACTCACGGATTTCTTCTTGGATGAACTGGAGAAATGACATCAGCCTCAGTGCATCTTCTTTTGAAAGGTCCGGTACTTGATGGTGTATCTCCCGGTGAACAACCTAAAAAAAACCAGGCATGATTGTGTAATAAAACTCAACACCTACACTGTATACCTTGCAGATAACCCAAGCAACAAATTATAATCATAATAATTCATTAACAATTATTCTCCATTGCAAAGGTGGCAAGTGGTGGATGTATTTATCGAGCCACGAAAAGGCAGTTAAAGTAAATACCTACCAGTAGTCACCAACACTAAGGTGAATACAGAGTAGTTGTTGTAGTAAATTTAAATATGTCCATGTACAGTACTTACCATCTCTTGAGCTCTTTGACAATGACCTATGAAGAATTTGAAATCAAGTATTTACAAAAAGCAAAAAAACGGAAAGAAAAGTAAGGAAAAATAATAGAGGAATCTTATTTTACATGTACCTTTTATACCATTTTTCTTTCTTCAAAAGTGGTATTGTGAGTCTTCGTTTCGGATTATTCACCAGAATCTTTTTTAAAAACTCTGAAAGAGTGGAAAAATTGTGATCAAACAAAAGATAATAATTTATTATTAATTTTATGAAACCAATGGTACATGGACATGTATTTTTTTTTTTTCATCAATCCATTTACACTTCAAACACCCTAGGACGCCCCCAGTCTCATTCCGTGGGGTCATTGGGTTAAAATAAGAACGTTGTGTCATCCCCAATTATCGACTGAGTGTTGACCGAGGAGCAACCGAGGATCAACTGATATATCAACCATGAGTCCACCGTCATATCGACCGTTGCCATCGATCGAGGCCCTCTATAAGACACAAGATCCTAAAATAATGTGAACAAATTTTACACTAAATTTACAGTCATTTAGGCCCACTTCAAACATCAAACTTTCCATGTACATGTACTCAAATGTAACAAACCTAATTCATTTAATAGAGCACATGAAAAGATCAATGTTTGAATCAACACATCTAATTTGGGTTGACACAAGAATTAAGTTTGAGTGGCCTACACGGGAAAATTGACTGTGGAGCAACTTCTCATGTGCGGAATATAATGCATGAATTTGAATAATTTATTTTTGCGTCCCACAATTCTCAATTGTACAGTACATCATGATTAGTGATAAGTTCGACAAAATAAGTTCAACGTCTGAATCAACCCTGTTAACTTTACTATTTGGGTCGAATCAAATAGGGATTTAAGTTCAGTACATGAAAAGTTCGACATTTGAACTGGGCCTAATTAAGTTAATGAGATATCGAGTCAAAGTTTTAATTGAATGTCTACTTCTTAACTCACAACAAAGAACTAAAAAATCAAAGCTAGCTTTGGAAAAGCAATGATTAAATGAAAAAAACTTGTTATTATTTTTAAACCTAATGACTCTAGGCTCATCTTGGTCCATGGTGTTCTGTGCATTTGGCCATCAGTCCAATCAGCATACTCTTTGTATTGCCTTGTTGGCTGATCCCAAGGGAGTTCTATAAACCAATGACAAGATTTAAGCCAGACACTAGTGTGCATTTTTAATAAGGTAGGTTTACAGTTAAAAACTGTAGACTAAAACTTCAACTTATTTTGCCACAATTGAACAGCAGCACACTGGAGTTACATATTCTCATTCTAACAGTGATTGAGTTTTGAGTCATGTCATTTAGCACTCGCTTTACACTTATTAACATGGCCCGGCATTAAATCCTGGACTTAACCCATTCATTAATTCCCAAGATCGAAACATTCATTCTCCTACCTAGTACCATAGATTTCTTTGTTGGGTAATAATGAGAATTTGGTGTTATATCAAGATCACACCCCTTAAGCTTTCTCAATACATGTACCTGTCTGACTGACATTTCAATGAAACTGTGAGGAGAATTTACATGCTTATCACTCCTGGGAGTCAATTGGTTAACACGCTACAAGTTTGTGGGATGAGTTTGTTTCTCCTCTACTCTGTTTAGTTCCAAGAAGTTATTCTCAGGGTGCTTTGCTTTTCTCCTCTCACCAAAAACCACATTAATTGATTCTGTCTGCTTTAATTCAAGATCATAAAATCAATGGTCTTCTTGTAAATAAAACGAGGACATACATTGTAAAGGGAGGTGCGGTGGCCTCATGGTTAGTGTGCTCGACTTCGGAGCGAATGGTCCAGGTTCGGGACCTGGCCGGGGACATTGTGTTGTGTTCTTGGGCAAGACACTTAACTCCCTCGGTGCCTCTCTCCACCCAGGTGTATAAATGGGTACCAGCAAAAAGCTGGGGGTAACCCTGCGATGGATTAGCATCCCATCCAGGGGGAAGTAGAAATACTCCTAGTTGCTTCATGCTACAGAAACCGGGGATAAGCTCCGGCCTGATGGGCCACTAGGCCTGTAAGCTGACTTTACCTTTTATACATTGTAAAGACCTTGTTCCTAGATCTCAGATTATAACAAGCATCTACATTGGCCAAATCTGTTAAGGCCTCATTCATTACTGCTAAAGAGCCTAAAGAGCCATGCAATACCTACCTGTTACAATGTACATAGTAGAACCCGTACCACTAGCTACGTTAATAGACAGAGTCTAGCTATAAAAGCCTCAGTTTGCCGTCCTAGGTATACTTGGCACCTAGCTGTTTGCAATTTGTTAAAGTTTTTCCCCTCCCTCCCTCCCTTTGGAGATGGGTTGGATGTAGTCTGCTTTGCAATCATTAAAATTGGGTCACTTCTTTGTGGTGCCGTTAAGTCTGTGCAGTGACTTCCTCCAAGCTTGTTGGCTCATTTGTCTTTGTACATTGCTCGCTAACCAATACTCTTGTCCTATCCAGCACATGCTGTTTACCACTCAGCTTGTAGTGCTGGGGAGATAAGTGACATTGTTCTTTGTCATGCAATTAGGAAGTTGCATGGGCTAACCAGCTGCAAGGCAGTGTTCCCCTTAAAAAACGCAAATATATCTGTTGTCTTGTTCTATTGTGCCTTGCCTTATGTGTTTAAAAGTTCATTATGTTGATATCAAGGAACAATGAAATACTTTTTTAAAAAAAGGGGAAAAACATTGTGTACAAGTCTGTTTTCAGTAGAACATGATATCAGGTTCAACAGCTGTCAACCTACCTCCTGCTAACATGGCAACTAAGACAATGCCACAGGACCAAATGTCTGCAGGCTCAGCTCGGTATTCACAATCAGACAAAACCTACATTGCAAATGATGCATAATTATCATCATGGCAAGGCTCTCAGGTGCAAATTTCACCACAAAAATTACAAGGAATAAAAAAAAGAAATATTCATTCCTACCTCAGGTGCAACATAAGGGGGCGTTCCACAACATCGTCTTCCCAGGGGTCGTTCCTTGCCTTTGTATCGGAAAACGGTTGCAAAGCCAAAATCTGATATTTTCAAATTATCTAAGAATAGGAATCAGCATTGAGCAGCAAAAGAAATATTTCAAACTAATACTGATCATAATATGCAGAAAACCCTAACTTGTCCATTGTAACTGCAAGTACATCTACATTGTAGACCTCGGCCTGAATTTAACATTGGTTGTTTCAGTACTGACTTGACCTAAACTGTAAATAATTAAGTGAATTATCACTACTGTTACCATCAGAATCAAGAAGAAGGTTTTCAGGTTTTATGTCTCTGTGAGTGACACCCTGTTTGTGCAAGTACTCCTATTAGAAAAGAAATAAATAAATAAATGAGAGAAGAAGCTAATAACAATATTATTATTATTGTTTACAACTGGGCTTTTATTTAAAACAAATTTAGCTTAAAGGAAACATAGTTTGAGTGGATATGGAGGTTAATTGTTGATCCACTGATCCCTGAACCACTCCAGTTAATAGACCCATTTCTTTGTTTCACTCACCCACCGACACAGCACCACAGTATCTTTAGAAACTAAACCCTTTTTTTAAATCCATTTTCTTACATGTAGTGTCATTTATAGAATAGTTTTTATTAATTCTAGTCACAGAAATTCTATTCACAGAGGATTTTCTAAAAAACCTCCCTTTAGGGTGGGACCAGGGGGGTGGGGGGGGGGGGGGGGCAATTCACCAGGGGGGGGGGGGGGGGCAATTCATGGTACAACAGGTTACTCTTACCACTCCCTCTATGAGTTGCCTGAAATATCGCTGAGCCTGTTGTAATGGCATTCCACAATCAGGTTCTGAAAGACATCAACGTAAATTTTGTGTGAGCGTTTTGTGTAAGGTGAGACGTTGAAGTATGGTAGGAGGGGACATAAGACAAGATCCTGGGAGAATAATAGCCCATTTCCGAGTTGCTGCATGCCTCAGTTTCAAAGCGAGTCCTGGTGCACAACTATTCAAATGGAAATGAGTTGCGTATTCTTAGGTAAATCAAACTCATTTCTCTTGCAATGGTTGAGAACCAAGACTCACTTCGAAACCGAGACAAACAGAAACTTGGAAATGGCCCATTACATAGGGGATAAGACTGGTAGACGAGAAGGGAGGAAAAAGGTCAGAAAGAGGAAATCATAACAGAGCAAGAATGCAAAAACTGTTAAAGAAACTTGAAAAGGTGGGAGTTTTTGACTGTGTTCCCTGCCTCAACCACATTTCACTACATTGTAGAGCAGGAATGTCACAATGGTAAGAGCACTGGCCGACAGGAAGAGAATATTTGGTTGAGTTTGTTGGTTCTCCACTTTGATATAGAAGTCTTTTCTCTGGGTCTGGTTTTCCTTTCCCTTCAAAAAGAAAGATTTCCTTGATAAAAGTACATTCAATTCACTTGGAGGACCACAAGTTCTTCAGTGTCAAACTGTTTTATGTGAGTCCCTCAGTGTAAAAGGCATCAGATCTACTGTGCATAAAAAGTTCCCAGAATGTTTTCACTTCTCCTCCAGCAATTTTTTGACATTCAACCTTTTTGCTTCATAGCTTACATTTGAACCAACCTTACACTGCCTATCGTCATCACCCTTCCACTTCTGTTACTCCCACCCCTCCCCCCTCTCCTTTGTCGGCTGGTCTTTCATATACCGCATCCGTAATATTTGATAAACCACAAAACAAAAGAACAAAGCGAACATAACAAATACCTAATTAACAAGGCCTAATACGAATAACAATGGTTCTCCTGTCATCCGCCATTTTTCTCCGGTATATGAAAGTCCACCCCTTATGTCAGCCAAGTTTTTCTGTCTACCAACAATTTTAAAGCGCCCACCAATTTTAGGCTTACCTATTCTGTCGAACAACTCTCCACCGCTAGCACACTCCAGAAATAGGTACTGTTTTTTGCCCTCAGTTCTCTGTCCGTAAAATCGAATGACGTGCACATCTTGAAGCATGCGGTGAACGCAGATCTACGATCATCAATAAACGAGTGAAAACATAAGCTTAAATAATAAGGGCTCAGGATCATTCATTCAAATATTAATTAAAACGTGATTAAAAGCAATCGCGTCAAAGTAATAAGGTTATAACTAACCTCCTTTTTCACATTATCATAACAGTCTTTTTCGGTAGCTTTCTCTAAATCAATTATCTTCACAGCGATCGCCTCTTGGGTTTCCCTATTAACGGCTAGCTTCACTCTAATGGACAATGAAAGCAATTAGTCATTGGCACCGCAACAGCTAGTTCAGCAAATCAAGCATTTTTACGGTTATAAGCATACTTACTCGCCATAAGCACCTTCCCCAAGGGTTTCTACGAAATCCCATCCTTCTACAAAAGGTGTCATGTTATTTAGAGGCAGTAATCAACGGTTCTTTTCACAATTCGAACTTCTGATCAGTCACCTTTCGTCCGCCATGCTTCTGCGGTAACTACAAATTTTCGCGCGCTCGATTCTCATTGTGTATTCTGTACATATATGGTACTTATAACCAAATATGGATGTCCCGGTCTCCGACTGTGTTTTCAAGATGGCAGCCTCCAGTGAGTTTTAAATATTGCGTATGAAATAATAATCCTCTTTAATTAATCAGGCCTCGACAATAAGCGTTAGTTTTCTCTAAGACTAAAACTATCGCACTTGTACTCAATTTTTTGTGTATTACAGCATTTCGTATCGCGCTGATCCAACTAGCGGTTTCCTCCAACAAAGCTCAGAACTTGCAGCTGGCCAGGGAGAAAATCAAGGAAGCGGTCTCTAAAGGCGCAAAGATTGTTGCGTTACCGGTTGGTATATCACAGATAAGCGACGAGTAGGTTGGGGTACAGTGTAAATTGATTCGGTATTTAAAATGCAGAAACATGCGTAATTGCTCCTTTGTCTTTTGAAGCGCAAAATTAGTTGCAAGGTGTTTTTCTGCAAATTGTCCTTCATCTTGGAGTAGCTATGAAAAAGTACCAAACAAAGATTCATTTTTTTTATAACGGCTTCCTCATTCCCCACCAAATTAACAAACAATTTTCTTTCAACTAATTTATTCTTGTAATCATTGTTGCTATGTGTATATCACTACCAAAAGCATGGCTCTTATAAAACACTAGGTACCCTAATTCACTCTGACTAAGGGCTAACCCTCGAAACGTCAGCTTTCAAATTTCTCTACAGTGGTCATACCAACCCAGTTGATTAAGGGACCATTCATTATTTATTCCCCTCATTCTTGCCCTGGCATAAATAATGAATGGTTTCTAACCCATTTCTGTGTTTCACTTACCCCCACCACCTACACAGTACCACAATCCCTTTAATAATATTATGACTTTGTGCTTAAAAGAAAGAGTTCTATGTTACAGTGCAACACACCTTACTACTTACTCAACTTACAACTGTGCGAACTTTGCAAGGAGGCATGACTGTCAATCAAATTCACACAGCCTGATTGGCCAACAATTTGTAAAAAACTTTGTTAGGTGGCCACTGCAAGGCACTTCGCACTGTAATAAGGAAGCAGTCATGATTTCTTATCAGACCATATTTTAATGACTAAAGTCTAATCTTACATGTAGCTAATTATTAAATAATTTGTTACTGGTTACTAATCAAATCCAAACTAGATTTTTATATTTAATTTATTTCGTACATTTAATATGTATTATTATAATAATTGATTATAATTATGTATAAGGACCATTTTGCTATTATTACCGCATTTTATCACCATCATCATCATCATTATCATTATTATTATTATTATTATTATTATGTAAATGTAGCGCTTTAGCTCTGGCGGATGTTATGGCGACATTACACCAAAGGAGTGAGCCATAGCCAATGGCCAAAGGTCCTTTGTGTCATTTCTTCTCCTTCAGCTTTCTTAGAATCCATTGTAGCTGTGCCTAAGAAGGCTGTTTTCTGCAACAGTCCCATTCTGATGGTAGCACCTAGCTTCTCAAGCCATGCATCCAACCTTTTGCTTACTACTCCGAGTGTGCCAACAACTACCGGTACCACTTCCAGATGCCTAATCCCCCATAGTCTTCCAATCTCTCTCTTCAGGTCCTGATATTTCTCAATCTTTTCACCTTCCTTTTCATACACTCTGTGATCCCAGGGTGAAGCTACATCCACTATGATTGCCTTGTTATTTTCCTTCTCAACAACAACAATGTCAGGTCTTCTGGCTTGGATAACATGGTCACACTGGATGGTCATGTCCCACAAGATCTTACATTTTCCATTTTCCACTACCCCTTCCGTTTGATGTTCATATCATTTCTCATTATTAACCCATTTCTCATCTCATTCTCTTTATTATTATTATTATTATTATTATTATTATTATTATTATTTTAATTGATGCTACGATAATAGACCCAGTCATTGTGATCCTTATCCTTATCTCTCTCTCACTCTCCTATGTCTGTGAATTTTGCCTCTTACCTTGGACTGAAGGGTATACTGTAAGATACATGTAATAATTGTTAAGTATTGATGAATTTGCTTCTTTCCACAGGAGTGTTTCAATTCACCTTATGGTACTCAATATTTTGCTGACTATGCAGAGGAAATCCCTGGAGAATCTACAAATTTGCTGTCATCAGTTGCCAAAGAGGCACAGTGTTATATCATTGGAGGATCGATTCCTGAAAGAGATTCCGGAAAGCTGTACAATACTTCAACTTCCTTTGGTCCAGATGGAACCATGCTTGCTAAACACAGGAAGGTAACCTGCAACATCTGCTACCTTTTGTTCTTCAACAAAAATGCAGTACAGACAAGCAAATATTCCATAAACATTTCTTGATTTAGGTACATTATATTTTTTAGGTTCACCTTTTTGATATAGATGTTCCAGGAAAAATCCGTTTTCAAGAATCAGAAGTTCTTTCTGCTGGAAATCAGTTAACAATGATGGACACAGGTAAAACTTTTACGCATTTTAACATGATTATCACTTCATTTTTGTTGGCTTGTTTTAAATGCATTTGAATTGGCCTGAACCCATTTTTTTGTTTCCTGTTATTTTTTGACAGCTCTTTGTAAAATAGGAATTGGAATTTGCTATGACATGAGGTTTCCTGAAATGGCTCAAGTTTACACTCAGCAAGGTAGATCATATTATTGGTTAATTAAACAATTTGGGAAACCATCTTTATACAAAATTAATTTTGGTTGTTT
>NC_090895.1:26579241-26589241 GCF_036669925.1 Montipora capricornis | reverse complement strand
TTCATTCATTTTTCAGTTTTAATACTTTTTTGTTAGGGGTGAGGTAGTAGCCAAGGCAGACCACACAGAGCAAATTCTATATTCAGAAATAGGTAAGCTTCATGTTCGTGTAGATGCACTCTCCACTGGCAGTCAAAACACGTTGGAGGAATAGAAACAAAATGATCAAATCGTTACATATAATTGTGTTATCCATGATAAGTAGTAATAGTATTTAATATAAAAACACCAATGAAAACATGATATCTTCACACGTGAAAAGATCACTGTTGTTATGGTTACATGTAAAAATCGTGCCTTTCGATTCATTTTGTGAAATGATTTAGTATTTCATTGATGTTTATATAATAAACAGAATATTACATGGCGCATGGAGATACGAACTTTCTCTTCTCGTGTTGAAAAATATTTCACTCGTTCGCTGCGCTCACTTATGAAATATTCTTCTACACTCGAAGAGAAATTTCGTATCTCCACGCGGCCATGTAATATCTATCCTCTATGTTGTAAAAATAGGATATTAGGATTTGAAAAGGGGTTTTTATCATGGACTTTTGAAATTGTGAAAGAGCGTTCTCATCCACAGAGTCCGCTTTTCGTTTTGGTCAACACCAAGAACTCGGACTCTGGCCACAGCCAAACATATGCGCAGTCGCAGTAATAGTAGTATTAGGGAGCTTACGAAACGACGACGCCGACGGCATCGACGACGCTACAAAACAATAGGTTTAGTGAGCAAAAACAATGGCTCTGCACGCTCTGCACGTGCGTTTTACATTTTGGTACATTTCGTTGTCGTCATCTCCTAAATGACGACGTGAAATGACCAAATTCAAGGTTCTGTGGAGGACGTTAGCACATGACGATGAATTTTCAGTTCTCTCTCTACGCTTCCAACCCACTCATGCCAGTTTAATTCCTCGACAGTTACTACACACTTTTAACGCAAAACGACATGAAATAGCTTCGTAGTGATATGAATAACGCGAACTTCTATTTTTAAATGAAGTCCTCGTAGCCGTCGTCGTCCTCGTTTCGTAAGCTCCCTATGGTGGTAACTGTTGACGACCACTGTTGTTCCAATTTCTGAGAATGCGCAGAAGAGCCGAAAGTGCGTGATTCGCGGACTTCCTTCTTTGGCTGTGGCCAGAGTCCGTGTTCTTGGTGCTGACCAAAAGAAAAGTGGACTCCGGGGACGCGAATAATGACAGAGTAACGGAAAGTGATGATAGTTGATTCAAGTTGTCATACAGTAAAAAAGTAATCTCTCTTTTGTTCATTTATCTTTGTGAAAATGATGGTCACTGTTTCAATCATAGATCTGAAGTATTTGGAACAAATTCGTGCCCAGATTCCAGTCCAACAGCAAAAGAGGAGTGATTTGTACAAGCTACAGATGTCTTGATGTTTATCTCTACAGTAAAACGGCAAGCGATCGTTTTATGGGTAGTTCACTTGACTGATTGAAAGGAAAGAAAGGTGTTGCTCAATCTAGAATGTTTCAATGACATTGTACCGGCTGGGGGTGCTTGGTTTTTTGGGTGAAGTGGCTTTTGCCACATGTATCAAAAACACGGATGGAAGGAAAAGATTTAAGGAACTGTACAAAGACAAGATGGAATGACTTGCAAACCATGGTGACTCAGCCACGGTGTCTTATTTCAAAAATGTTATTGGGAGGCAGGGGGGACAGGCTTAGTCGAGTCTTGAAAAGGGGGGTGTGGTTCTTATTAAAAGAACAAGTTATAGATGTTGGATCCAATCCACACATCCTTTGCATGCTACCGTCTTCCTTCAGACACACAAATATGCTTCCTACCAATGTGCTGTTCTTATTCAAAATGCCAGTGGTAGAAAATATTTAGAATTCAATAGTTTATTCAATACTTAGTTGTCTAATTGTAAGTTAGGATATCCTGAAAGTTGTCACTCTTCTAGAAACTGCCTTGCGAAAGTACTTGAAATTTTTATAAAAACACATTTAAAATATCAATGTGATAATTTAGGTAGTATTCTTAGAAAAGTAACGGTTACTTCACGTTCACAAACTTATAAAATAGAGACTAAAGTGCTACAACGTTGGCTCAGCTGCTAAATTTGATAGTAATTGAATTGGTACGATTTAAATATAAAGACTGAAAATCAAATGCAATTTCCCGATTTCTTGGTTTCCCTGTTGAAAGCGCACTTGTCTGATCACATGATCTTGCATCTCTTTCTCAGCCAATTAGAATCACCCGCATAACTAACGCTCATTTTCTCGGTCCCGGCGTCGGCTGCAAGCACTTCTTGTTTTGATTGGTTCATTTTATTCCCTACGACTGATCTGATTGGTCAACGAGGGTTTTTTTTCTATTCGAACGCCTGAGAATCGCTAATACGGTTGTAATTTAGCGCTTTTCCAGAAAAGGTCACCAATACTCGGTAGACGATATATCAGAGGTTATCACAATTTGCTGGAATTCGTACGTGAAGGTCAACATAAACAGAACCATTCCTCCGCACATACTCCATTCGGCAATGTTGGACACCACGTGATACAAATATCCTGGATCTTCAGGACTCCATTTGAGTTTTGCGAGAAAATTATATCGAGGCCGAAATCGATGCCAGTCCACATTCGCTTTCGTCTGAAACACTCCAAATACCAGCACGCAGAAAGTAATTGTGAGGGCGAGCATGGTTCTCGAATGACACACCGCTGAACTATTGATGACACCGTGGTCTCGCAGTTTATATGACATGGCGCATTGTAACCAACAGTAGGTTAGACCGCTGATGAAAGCCGTAATGGCACCGATGTCGTGGATGGACCAAACCTAGATAAACACGAAATGTTTGGCACATTAGCGAAGTCACCTTTTGTTGTTAATGTGCCAACCAGAGCCATATTGACTGGAGAATCAAAGGGTTCTTTTATTTCAGTAGTAAGTACCTTTGATAACAAAAACCAGCATTGAAGAAACTTATTTTTCGAAGTTGACTCGGGGATACTCGGAAAAAACCCGAGTGCTCTTAGTATCCCGAGTACCCCCGAGTGAGCATCGATATCTTTTCAATGGTGACTCGGGGATACTCGGAAAAAGTGTTCCTTTGCAGGAGTCGAACCTACGACCTTCCGATTACTAGTTCGGATGCTCTACCACTGAGCTACAGGGGACCCATGGGAGCGAGACCATTGTGACTCGGGAATACTCGGAAGAAATCCGAGTGCTCCTTTTCAGAAGTCGAACCTACGTGCTACCACTGAGCTATGGGAGACTCGACGGAGCCAGCCTAAACTTTGAAGTATAATGCTTTAAAATAAATCGAAGCGAGCGGCTTACCTTTTCAATTTCAAAATTAGCCACCAGAGTCATCCCAAGCCCTGCTAAAATTGCCACCACGAATGCCAGTGTATTGAGACGACAAAGTTTCACATGTCCTTCTCTACACTGCTCGGCTACTAGCTTGTATTGCATGAAACGCACGAATGCGTTGGAAATAAAAAGAAAGGCAGAGAGATTAGCCAACTCTCTAAAAACGTATTTCTCTGGGTACAGGACCCCGGTCTCGCTGATGGCCGGAAGGAATGGATAAATGTGTCCATAAGTCAATGCCACACAATAAGACGAAATCACAGTTGCAGCACAGCATATGGCAAGTAGGATACACAGCCAGCCCAAGCCACACATCCATGGCATGCCAGCGTCTTGTTCCAAGCAAACAAATATATTTGCTTCCTCCAATGTGTATAAAGCCGTTTGATAAAACTGCGTGTTGCTAGGAAGTCGCTACAAGAGGGCATGCGTTACCCAGTGGTACACAAATCCCTATCAACCAATGTTGCAGAAATTCGAGATTCGTGTAAGGGTTGTGTACATCCGTTTAAATTGCATATCGCGCCCGAGTGGTCGATTCTTAAAAGGAAGAAATTATAAGACGATGATAAAGTCGTTCTCTCCAATCTACAGCGTGTAGCCGGACTTTTCGATGTGTCGTTTCGTGATATATTCGATGCACAAGCCTTTTGCTAGACTGTGTACCAATTTAGAACAAAACCTTACGGGGAATCTCTAAAAATACCACGATTATTGTGAATAAGGCAGTTTGTCCCATAGTGTTTTGATTTCGGTCCAGTGAGATCACGCGCAAATATATCAACGTTTGTCGGGTTTTTGACACCCGCTTAAAATCATCCATGCGTCTTTACTTATTTTCCATAGTTTTTGTCACGAACTTTTGTCATTATTTTGCCATCTTCGTAGCAGAATGCTATTCCATTTTAAGACGATGTTGTTGAGAAATCTATTCCCTTACCCAAGACGGAATTTTCTACCGTATCTTTTAATAGCCATGAATTTTTTTTTTCATCGTGTTACTGTGTTCAGTGAGCCGTGGTGACGACCTGCTTTGTGGTCAGCGGAAAATCATAAAATGTCCGCGGAGATCAGTTAAATATACAACCCAAAGTTGATCGTTAACCGTCCCCGTTATGCTCCTCCGCTCCGTACTGACTGGCAAAACGTCGTTTTGGCGCTTCCTCTCATTCTCGACCTCAGTTCTCTTCTGTGAATGACGATAGGTCATGCAGATCAAGTGACGAAACACGGGGTCTGGTAAGGAGAGTTAGCAGGTTTTGAGCATGCGCAGCACGGCTATTGCTATTTTTTCTCTCTTAACCAATGATATATTATTGTTTTGAGGCTTTGTCGTTGCTGTGGCCGTCGACGTTGCTTAAACTTCTTATTATCTGAAAAACCGTAAAATTAAATAAGCGCTATTATTAAAAACTGGATCATTGGATAATGAATTCGAGAGTTTTGATTGGCTAAGCCATCAGGGGTTATGAGCCATTATACCATGATCTACAAACACGGCAAGCATATGCGTGATTTTTTGGGCCTTTTATTTTTATTGTAGTCTAGTTTTCTATATTTTGGGGGCGTTTTTAATAAGACAATTATTCCACTCGCGCTTGTTGGATATGAGATGTTTATTATCTATCATCTCATATCCAACTCGCGCTCATGGAATAATTGTTAATTATCACATATGGGGTTGAAAATTACTGAATGCTGATTGGCTGAGACGGAGACCATTTTTCCTTAATCACGAGGGCACTTTTGGTAATCATGAGGGCATGATTACGTGATCCTGATTTGTTAACAGTTGCTTATCCAGATTAAGCGAAGTTACAAGATAATCTTTTTTACATATTTAACTACCTTTTTGTCCACATATAAACCACATTTTAAGCGCTATTTCTGTTGAAACCAACGATTTGCCGCGGCACTGAACGGGCTTCCCTCAATGATTTTTCCCTTAATGTGATAATCATGTAATCGCAATGTGCCCTCGAGCAATTAATTAATTTCACTTTTCACTTATATTTTCAAAGTTTTCCAAAGTGCCCTCGTCGCTTTGCGACTCGGACAGTTTTGTGAAAACTTTGAAAATATGCGTGAAATTAATCTTAAGTCGCCCTCGGGCTCATGCGATTACATATACAAATTGTTTAAACCCTTTCATTCCGAAGACCGAAACGTTTATTCTCCTAACTGGTACCATACATTTCTTTGTTGGGCAGTCATGAGAATTTGGTGTTATATCAAGATCACACCTCTTAAGCTGATAATATTCTCCATTCTCAATACCTGAGTGACTGACATTTCATTGAAATTGTGAGGAGAATTTACATGCTTATCACTCCTTGTAATCAAAGGGTTAAGAAGGCACTCAGGAGTTACGGCCGTGCGACTAGAAAAAAAACTCACCTTCAGTGATATCATGATTGTAAAACACACGCACTTGTGATCATATTTGCATGGAAGGGCGCGTTATAAATTTTTAATTATTACTAATTATTATAATTATTACTAAAACTGGATAAAATTGCAACTCGCGGTTTTTTTAACTGTCGAAAATTTGAGCGAGTCGTAAGAGATAATGCGAGCCATGGAAACGAAAGAACTTCGGATGGAATGAACTCTGCATAAATTAGATTTTACCTTATGGGAATTACTTTGTTCGAACTGAGCGATTTGTTTTTAGAAGTTGGCAAAACTTACTATCGAGTTGAGGAAGTCTCTCTTCGGATCCATCTTTCTAAAAGAACATTTGGAAAGGTAAGATATTTTAATTTTTTGAGTTTTTGATTTCATCTTTTCAAGTTTATGATGTGTTTCTCAATATGTGGAGCTTGGGTGGAAAGAAATGAAACTGGCAGTCTTTTCACCGATTTGTGTCGCAAATTTTACGACGAAATTTCATGAGTAGGTATCGGCAGTTCTCATCGTGTTCGCCGTACCGAAGACGAGACCGAATCTGTTAGCAGAGAGGGATTTCATTAACTTGCTCAAATAATTTACAGTAAGTCTGAGATTTTCGCTGAACATTCGGTTCCCTTCGTTTTAGTGACTCGAAATGTGCAATAAATTTACGTTACCTTTTTTGGTTTGAAAATAAAATGTGGCTCAAAGTACTCAGAGGAGATGTATGTTTTCCCCCGAATACGGACCGACCTAGGAATGATTGTGAATAACGTTCTTAAACTTAGCGAAATGCTTGCAAAAAGAACCAGAACAATTTAGAGCTGTGTGATTATGGTTCCATAAACTGAACAATTTTTAGCGAAATTAGTACTAGCCATAACAAAAAGGTTTACGTCAGTGATAAATATCTTCATAGTTTACGAAAAATTGCAACGAAGCAAGTGATATCATCACGCAACGGATACCGCACCACCCGCTCACGCACTGAAGAAATAAAATAAAAGATTATTCTGTCGCTTCACGCTACGTTTCGCACGAAGAGGAAGCTAATTCGTTAAATGACAAAAATGTTTATTGCATTAGTTAGAAGCTTATATTTGTTCACTGTCGTCGCTCCAGAGACCAGGCGTCTACAGCAAATATTCCTCTGGCGCGTGATTTAAAGGCATTGTTAGTGTCCGCAAGTGATGGCTGCAAGTTATGCTTTTCTAAGCATTGCTTTTGTTTGGCATACAGTTAGTGTCCTTCGTGTTAACCGTGTTAACAACATCAAATTCAGTAAACAGCCTCATTCCCAGACTTCCGCGGCAGATAATTGGATGTAACGTCGACAGTTAGGAACGTGGCGCCAATAATTGCCCTTTTCGTTGTTTAACCATTTTTCGTCCTTCATTGTTTGCTGGTGTTATCCAGGTTGGAGAATTTTACGACATCAAAATGAGTTATTCCTTTCTAAATGGTCCTGATTTTTCCTTGATTTTGTCTCATCTTTGACACTTATTTTCTTCCAGAGTGATATAAAGTGTTGTTTATTTTCCCCTCTTTCTCATTGCAGGGATTTTCTTACCAAGAAAGGCGAGAAAAACAGTTGTAACACCATGAGATGGATAGTAAAGGTAACAGTCAGTTGACTTTCCCACCTCGTCCCCAGGGTCTCACTTCTTCCCTTATAAGGGAGACCTTGGGGACGAGGTTGTTGACTGTCCTCGACGACGTTTGGATCTGGGTTCCATCTCTGTTTTTTTCCTGTCGTAATAGACCACTTTTGATCTATTAAAAATTCAGCTTGATAGTGAGGCTTAGAGGACACAAACAAAAGAAATGAATAAACATGTTAATTCATTTTCCTTTGTGTACTCAAGGCCTCGCTGCCAAGCTGAATTTTAATGTAGGAAAGTGCTATATGGGCTCATTTGACTGTCCCAGTTTGTTTTGGTGGGTAGGTAGGTAGGTAAAGCCTGCTTACGAGCCAAATGGCCCATTAGGCCGGAGCTTACCCCAGTTTCTGTAGCATGAAGCGACTACGAGTATTTCTACTCCCCCCTGGATGGGATGCTAGTTCATCATAGGGTTACCCCCAGAATTTTTCCAGTACCCATTTATACACCTGGGTGGAGAGAGGCACCGTGAGAGTAAAGTGTCTTGCACAAGAACACAACACGATCTCCCCGGCCAGGGCCCGAACCCGGACCACTCGCTCCGCAGTCGCGCGCACTTTACCATGAGGCCACCTTGCTTTGATTGGTCGAATAATTCTTGCTCTACGTCATGTTGTTTGTGTTCACTTTTAGGTTGTGAAGTCGTGTTGTATAGACCCTTTGTATAAATGGCAATGTGCATCCTAAGCCTCACATTCATGTGAAAAATTCTCTGTCTAGAAACATAAGTACGAGGCTAAGGGTGTACAAAGTATCGTTATTCAAATGTGGACGCCATATCTGCAAAGGGTCTATAAAGGAGAGGAAAGTAACTTTATTTAAGTGTTTAGTCGTTCTATCGCTGGAGCACGAATTGGGGACACTGTAATCAACAAATTAACGGAAATCAAATCAAATGTATTTCTTTTTTCTTTTTGTTTCAGTTAAAGTTGTTTTTCACCGACTTCAGAGGCAAGAACCCGAATGTTAAAATGGTGGTTTTGATTATAACAGCGGTATCAATGCTGTGTTTGAACTGGATGCTTCCACCGTTTGGTTAGCAATTCACTTGTTCATTTTAAACCCTGTTTGGCAGAGGTTTCCGTGTTTTCCCTTTCTAGAGAGAAAGAAAAGAAACCTGTGCACTGATCTTCTCGATGTCTTCCAGGGTCCCGTTTCTCGAAAGTCCCGAAAACTTTTCGGGCCAGAAAAGCCATCTGTGAAATTGCCAACCGCTTGTTTTGGAAAGCCGATCTTTTAACATGTTTTCAAGGCAACAAAAAGAAAAATAACTGTGAAGTTTGACGAATTAAATGCTCTCCGTTATAAAGTTATAAAGTGAATTGTGACACCCGAAAATGGCCCGTAAAGTCTCGGGACTTTCGAGAAACGTTCCCCAGGCCCGGGTTGCTCGAAGCATGGTTAGTGCTAACCACGGAAACTTATAGATTTTGATACCTCTTAAACAACGATCTTCGAGCAACCGGCCCTAGAACTTTGGGCGAATAATTAAACTCTTAACCGGCTAGGATGACCAGTTTGAATTTCAACGCCTGCGCAAATGGAATAGACGAGAAGGACATTGGACATCTCGTGACAATTACACGATGTACATAGATTACGTACTATTCCCATGCACCGTATTTAAGGTGATTCCCTGGTTTTGCATTGCGCATTCCTACTGCGCACGATTTTTGCGTCATCAGCACGCGCACATGAGCGCGCGCGCGTACAAAACATAAGGGATTTCCCTCAAACTAAGCTCGATAGCGAGATAAAAGCTCCTTTTCTCTTAAACGAGCACGGTGACCCCCACTTTTTATTTTATAAATTCAATGAGAACAATATCCGCAATAACTGAGAAAAAATTTGGCAGAAATCTATAGCTACTTTTTTGGCAAATGAAATAAATGCTACAGATAGAGACGTAACGGGCCCAGCAGAGCAAGTCCAAATTATGTTTCCTTTAAAGGATAAAAACATCAATTAATAATGCAGGGTATTTGAAGCCATTTTTTCTGGGACGTAGATGAATAAGCAATCAAAGAAAGTCGAACTCTGTGTGATATAGCACGCCGCATTGAAAAATAATCGATCTTGTTTGTTGTGCACTGAGATAACCAAAAGTCACCTAAATAACCATATTTGTCAGCATCGTGGCATGAAAACAAGCACGGTGACCCCCTCTTTTATTACCTTTTTAACATCTCCTTGTACTGTAATGTCATCATACCAAGTTTCATCGGAAATCTATGACGGGTTCTTTTACCCGGGAATCACCTTAAGTATTTCGCGTAGCGCTGATCAACGGTGTTTAATTCAGAGCACCCATTCCGAATAGCCTTGATGTACAAGTATTTGAAACCGGTTAGCTTTCAATTTTGGTGATGGTATCTATGTAAATATTATGAAAACTCGCACTTTCTCATCGGCTTCATTTCGATGGTCAGGTTGTTATCAATAATGCAAATGTCGCTTATGGTCCAAGTTCAACCTTCTCGACCTTCATGTTCTTTAAAAATCTTGGGCCTTAATATGTAGCGTGCTTTTTCAAAAATTAAATTGATGAGAAAGGTACGGCCACACTTAAAGTGCTACTATGATAAAAAA
>NC_090895.1:26564241-26574241 GCF_036669925.1 Montipora capricornis | reverse complement strand
ACAAGTTGATTGTATGACTAAATCGATAAGCTCCCTAAAGAAATTTAGCTGTCTTTTATTATAACCAACTAGCCCGCTTAGGTCCAGTCAAAATAGCTATCTCAAGTGCTGTTTGAGCTTTTTTGTCCTGTCGTTTCAAACTGTTTCCATGGCCTGTATATGTACCCTACGCCTTTCAAACCGACACGGAGTATTAAACAAAAAGGAGATAAATCTTCCGGAACAATTCCTTCCCTCCTCCCTCTACTCACATGGCGCTTTGCCCTTGTTTCTGTTCTTTCTTTCATTGCCTATCTATCGACAAACGTTTGATGTGAGGCCCCGCGCGCCGGACAGTTCTCTACAGTGTTCGTCTTGGTGTTGAGTACACCTGCACGCCATAAGATGTCTTTTAAAAGTGGCCACTGATAAGGCGCAGAAAGAGGCGTCCGCCGGACTCCTCTATATCCCGCGGTCTCTTACTTGGCACATGCGCAACATGGCCCATTCAGCGCAGTCTGTTGCTGAAAAGGATTATCTAAATATCTGTGGTCCAGGCACGATCTAGCACTTCATCGTTGGTAACAAAATTGTAATAATAGTAATAATTCGAATTTTTATAGTGCAAGTTACACAAACATATGATCAAACGTGCTTCACGATTAAAATAAATCTAAAACTAACAATAAATGTTAACAAAACCTAATAATTCTTTTAGAGAATAAAAACACTAAATCACTGGGGCAACAAATTAAAAGCTCGACTAAAAAGGTACTTCTTGAGATCACGATTAAAACTAGATATAGATACCAGGCCAGTGTTGTCACTGGTTAGACTATTCCAAAGGTACGGAGCTGCAGATGAGAAGGTTCATTCGATCCTAAGAATAAATCTGAGGTGTCGCTGTTGGGCGGTTCTGAGGAGCTGTCTTTGTTGTCGGTACATATTGTCCAGATCTCGCTACGCATTGCTTTTATATGCAACCTGCGCATGCGTATGCTTCAAATATTCCTGACTGGTTTTCACTGTAGTCACCAAATCCTCGCATCGTATGATGGCTGCGCGTGAAGCCCTGCCGTCCTGAACAGTAAAAGAAGAGCTCTGGGGTCGAGACGGCCGGATTTGCTCTACGTTAAGTATTCTGCGCAGTATGATTCATTATACAGGTTTAACCTGTTTACCAGAGCCTGAATCAAACTGCTTGTTCTCGATTCTGCAGAAAACTTGCGTTTAAGAACAAGAGGCCTCAAGTAACTTACATCGAATGTCAAATGTCGCCAGAACAAGTTATCGTCATTTTGTGCTCTCTCTTCACCGAAAAGCGATCCAAGATCTATTCCGGACAGCTTCTTGGTCTTTTCTGACAAATCAAGCATTCTCATAATCGTTGGAATCGCAATTTCCATGTAAACTTGGTGTTTCTTAAAAATTACGCAAAGTTTCTCAAAAGCGGTTACATATTCAGATGGAATGTAGAATAAATTCGAAAAGCCGCGATAGCACATATTAGCACCGTGCCCATTCCACAGTAGAGCATTTAAGGAATTTTCTACATCCCAGGATATTTCCTGATCCTTTTTATCAATTATCGCACGCTTATACTCGTCATTCAGGTGAATAAGTTCTTTATATGCCTCCTCGCACGCTTTTAGACCCCATGGAGTATACCACCAGATCCAGGACTCACGCGGTTGTTCGAACATCACTTGGTTACCAAGTTGTTCCGAGCTCTCCCATATGCGTGATCTGCTAAAGTTGGCAGCGTTCCAAAAGTTAAAAAATAAGTCATTTCTCATGAAAAGATAACCAGCAAATCCTAGATGTGTCCTCATCGCAGCTCCGAGACATTCATACGCCGTAACTCCTCGGAGTATGTCCGCAAAAATGATGGTGTATTCCAATTTTTCGGCTGATTTTTCAGGTCCGCAATAAACAATATTGGGAAAGTGATTTCTGTATAGCTTTTCTAAGTGTGGAATTGTGTCATACATGAGTTCCACAAAGGCTATCACTAGTAAAATATCTTCAAATTTATCTCGACAGTTTGTCTTGTTTTGTTCTTCATGCTGTCCATATATATCTCGGAGGTCTCGTTTTTCTCCGTTCATTTCATAGTTTATTCTTTCAGTCGCTGGGAGAAAGTAAATAAGAATGTTACCTGTTTGGAGCATAAATATTAA
Organism: Montipora capricornis; assembly: GCF_036669925.1. Classification (NCBI taxonomy): domain Eukaryota; kingdom Metazoa; phylum Cnidaria; class Anthozoa; order Scleractinia; family Acroporidae; genus Montipora; species Montipora capricornis. The sequence continues at coordinate 26,572,082 of NC_090895.1, read as the reverse complement.
TTCAATTAGTGATTTTTATCAATTAGAAAGAATGGTTTTAATTTCAATCACAGTGATTAGTGAGGAAAGTTGTCACTGGTGTCTGAGAGATCTTCGTAACTCGGCTTTCGCTTTGTCGTTTCTCGTAGTGATTCCGAATCTGATCGAAGCAAGTTTAAGATTTATTCTACGCCTGATTGAATGGTCAATGAAGGGTAAAATGATCCCTTGAATCTGACAAAACAAAACATTGCAAAATATCGCGCTTATTGACTCCAGCGTTGGTGGACAAATTCTTGCAAATACCTCTTGCCAATGAGTTCTAAAGATCTCTACAACTTAATGAGAATCATATAGCTTACCTCTCGTCAGGATGAAAGCAACGGAACAGAAAGAAAGGATGAGCAATGCTACAAAACATAAGCGTAGACGACAACGATGCGATCGAACCATATGCTCCGTGGACATAGCCAATCTTTTACATCCACAGCATAAATTCCTTGCATCGAATCATGTTATTTCAGCGAGGCTCATAGGCTCTAGTAACATCAATCATTATTTTTATAAGCAAATTTGAAGGTAATTCATGTTGACGGCTTTGTGATAAAAGGGGACTAGCACGACAGCGCATGCGTTGGCTGGTACCAGTTTGTTGGCTTTGTTGCGCAAAAACACATTGAATTTATTGCATCTAACGCAGGGGCCAGTTGTGAGTAAGGTTTGAAACAGGAAAGCCGTATAAAATGGAAAACTACCGCCTGTACCCGCCGAAATCTTCACGAATACACTATGTTTTTCTGCCTTTGAAGCCTAAGTCTTCCAGTTTTAGAGGCTTCTTCACAATAATTAATTAAGTTGTTTAATGAAATGCGGTGATCTTTCACCGCAGGGATGGCGCAGTGGTGAGAGCACTCGCCCTCCCATCAACAATGCCGGGTTCGTGTACATCTTCGCGTGGCTTCGACCACCCGAAGCCACGACGATCTGGGGCTTTGGGTGGTCGGTTCTTTGAAAGACCCTGTTGCAGACTTTGTGTTCAATCATCGTATGAAAGCGTCAAATCACACTGCTATGCAGCGAGCAAAAATAATACTTGCACATGCAGGTCATTGATAACAGCTAGAAGATTGTCTAGCAGGTAGAGGCTTGTCATTTCAATGTTGTCCTTTGGTACATATCACCATGATAAGTTTATTCGACTAATTTATGCTTCGTCAGTGTAAAAGAGTGAAAGGTCATTCATGACTGTCTTTCGCTCCTATTGTTATAATCAGAGAACTTCTTCAAGAAAGAAAGACACATTTGTATACATGGGATAATCATAGTATGAGATAATACTATACACTTAATGTCTGGCCTCTTGGGAAACGAGACGAAGTCGAGGGAAAACAAAACAAAACTAGTTTCCCGAGGGACCAGACATTAAGTGCTTTGTTATATAGTTAGGGTTTGCCTTCAACAATCGCAGCAAAATATCCGGCGCGGGCAACAAATGCGGAATTGCATCCCGATCGGGATACATATGAATTTGATCAGGGACACGTGACCAAGAATCAACCAATTAAAGTGGTGGATTTGTTGAGTGAAAGTCAAGGTATATGACAGTATGTGATAATCATACTATACCTTTCCGCAAGCCTTTGGACTGATTCTGCAGTTGAAAGCCCTTTGCGGATTCGGGGCTCCAAGATGTGTAAGCATACTTGACGGCGAGGTGTAACTTTACTACGTTTGGGAGAGAATCCTTTTGCCTTTATGAACTTGAACTTCATTTAAGTGTCAACTGTATTTAGCACTGAAGCACTCATTTCAATCAAATCAAAGCAACTCTCATCAACCCAATGGTTAGTTTTTGAGGAGAGTATCCTGAGAAAAACCTTTCAGAGCAGGGGCCCGTTTCTCGAAAGTTCCGAAAACTATTCGGGCTCGAAAAGTCATTTGCGAAACTGCCAACCGCTTGTTTTGGAAGGCCGATCTTTTAACATGTTTTCAAGGTAGCAGAAAGAAAAATAACTGTATCGTTTGACGACTTAAATCTATTCCGTTCTTGAGATACAAAGGGAATTGTGACACCCGAAAATGGCCCGTAAAGTTTCGGGACTTTCGAGAAACAGGCCCTAGAGTCATAGAACCAAATATCTTTGGCTTGCTCCTGACGTCAACGCGGTCATGTTGGTATACCGATAGGCTTAGCTACATAATTCCCGACAAATTGTCTAAAATTCTTTCCAGAATTTCCCAAACAAAAGCTCTAAATTTCTTTTAGAAACGTCTAAAATTCTCCAAAAACTCTCTAAAATTCCCGAAAATTCTTATAAATTTCGTTTCTTACAGTGCAAAGTCTGCCATATTTGCTATCAAGCAATGATCCGGATACCGAAACTACGGTGAGAAACCGCTGCTTTGATGCACTGTAGGACCCCTTTTGGTGAATAACCGCTGATAAGGAATGGATATGAACGGACTGACCCCTCTCCTGGTAGGTTGGAATACAAAAAAATACGTTTGGCAACGTTTTTGCCAGTGAAAAGGTTCCAACATATCAGGTGAAAGTTCAAATTGCTCTAAAATTCTCTAAATTGTCAATTTTTTCTAGTCTAAAATTCCAAAAAAAATTCCGGAATTACGTAGCTAAGCCTGTGTACCGAACAGTAGCGAAAAAGTCTTTTTGGGAATTTGGTGCTATTATTATGCAAAACGCGTGCGACATTTTGCTTTTGTTTTTTACACGAACATGGCCGTCTAATCACATGAGTACAAGCCAAGAATAGTGCCAAGTTTGAGATTCGAACCCAGGCCAAATTGATTGGAGGCGAGTGTTCTCAAACCTTCGCCGTCCGTGCTATCTACGTTAGCTACGGATGAAATCAAATGATGCTACCTTTGAAATAGTCGTAAACGAAAAATGCGTGAGTTTTGGGAGTGTTGAACATTCCAAATGTCTTGTTTGATTGTTTGTATTTTCCCCGCTGACAAAATCGGCTAAACCCTTCACGGTAATTAACTTCCTCAAACAATTTGCTGCTCAAAAAACAAGGAATTTTTGTTGAATTTAGAACTGAGAAACTCAAGTTGCTGCATAAGAGGAGGAAGTTTCAAAACCTTCAAATTGGTGCCAATTAATTTCCTTTCTTTCATAGTTGGTTTGCAGCCTCATATTATTTTGATGATTCGCATCAGTTTGAAGGGAAATTATTTTCAGGGGCTTTTTCCCGTGAAAACAAGAAAATGCGGAAATACTTCGATTGCGCGATTTTTAACGGCAAGAATTTACCCTGAAATTTTCGTATTTTGAATACAAGAATATGAATGTTTATTCTAGTTAAGTAATTGCTCAAAAGTCGAAAAACTGAAGCAAGACCGATAGCTTATGAACAACCTGTTAAAACCAGTCAAACAGTCAATAGAAAAGAGATTAGTCGGTTCGTGAAAATCACAAACAGTTCTTTTGTTTAACTTATCTAGTCATATGTTTGTCAACACTTGACCCTTCTCTAGACTGTCTCGAATGTGTCGAGTTGGAATCCAGGGCGTCGAACATCAATAGACTAAGTGCAGCACAGAAGCATTTCGGTATGAAACAAATTTGCTCCCTCTAATAATAGTGAATGGTGTCAGTGGAAGATTTTTGCTTGCAACAAAATCACGACGAAAAGTAAACCTTTACTTTGTGATTAAAATGGTAATACTCTTATAGATAATTTTATTTAAATAGACTAAATGTCGAGATTCTACACAAGACCCTGCTACATGAACTACTCTTGGCTCTCTGAAAGACGCACTATGAATTCGAAAAGTCTGTTTGGCCGTGTTTTCTCATTAAGTTTAAGCCATCAAACCAGATAGCTTAAGCGAGTTGGCAACTACTTTAGGCCAATGATGAGTCGCTTGCGGTTATTCAAATCGGAAATACAACAGGCGTGCTATTTTTATTATTAGGGAGTTTAAGAAACCACGACGGCTAGGGCGACGAAAACGTCACTTCAAAATAGAGGTTTGAGCTATTCTGAGTATTTCATGATTATTCCATCTTGTTCATATTATATAATATGGGCGAAGTGTCGTATAACTGAATTGGTACGGAAGGATTTGAAGTAAAGAGTGAGACTGAAAGATTCACTGTAGTTTGTCCACGTTGTCGTCAAAACCTTAAATTTGGTCATTTCACGTAGTAGTTTTGACGAGTACGGGAGATAATTGTTCAAAAATGCGTGCCGCACGTGCAGCACGTTCATTTGGGTTCATTTAACCAATAATATTACTGCTTTTTAGCGTTGTCGTTGCCGTAGCCGTCGTCGTTTCTTAAACTCGCTATTGTATTGGCACGTGCTCTCTCTTCATTTCATCTTACCCGTGAAAACACGTATCATTTTTAAGTCGCTTAATGAAGTCTGCAAATAAACCATTTTCAGCCTTTGTAACATTTATATCATACGTCAGAGCTTCGGCGTTTTTTTAAGGGGGCGAAATGATTAAAATTTTTCTTTGGAGTGTATCCATGTGCGTTATAACGGTGACTCCAGTTTTGACACCAGACGACCCATGGAGCTTGCAAAAGAAGGCTATTTTGTAGTGTTACAAAGCTCAAAACTGAATGATAGTTTCGTTTAACGTAGAGATTAGGTCATATGTTAAGTTTACATAAAGCGGTGGGTCTTGAAATCGCAGTGAACTGTTGTTGAAGACGAGAGTAGCGCACCGTCTCGAGTTCACCTGTGCGTCCGTTCCACTTAGCTCAGGCTAATTTGCTAGTGTTGTTCAATTTATTCTGATCTTATCTCAGAGCGCATTAGCTTGTTTATTGTTGACACACTCGTTTGTTGGCCACCTGTGAGCAGGGACACTGCCTTGCCGCTTGAGAGTTAGTCAACTGCGAAAAACAGGTCAACCGCGGGACACAAGCACCGGCTAACGAGTTGTATGATAGCATTGCCAGCTGGCTGTCCCGTTAACGGGTAAAGCGCGGCCTACGATCGTGAATAAGCTAAATCTTCCATAGTTATAGGCATTTAGTGATTTCGACGAGAGACTATCTGATCACCACTTCGGGAAATAAAGCGCGAAACACTGGATAAACTTGGCTTATGACGCCAATGAGAAGACAGTCAACTCCATGAAGTAACCTGTTGATTCGCCGTGACGTAATTGTTGAGTTATTCAATCAGCCGCGGCTGCCTGGCTTCGATTCTTGAAAACACCAAGCGGTGTTACATAAACAAACCGATCTCCGGGTTTGATCTTCGTCTTATCTGGAAAACGCCGTGTCCATGCCTTGGCTTTTTCATTCCAATTACAAGTTTTAGTCATTGACGGAAGAGTTTGCAAAAGTAGTTCAGGATTGGAAAGCTGTTTGCGTTGGCGCATGCTCAGAGCGCAGTTTGTTAACGCCTTGGTGATGGTGCTGCTTGAGAAGATGTGAGAAGACGTGAATGGAGAGCAAGCTTTCCCAGTGATCACGTCATCTGAAGATAGGAGGGCTTTTCCTCCTTAAGATGACTAAGAGCTGCTAATGAGCTGCGAGGTTGGACTGAAGGGAGTATTCGCCACGGACGTCACTGTGATATGCCAAAATCCTTCCTAGTGAAAAAGACCCCTCGAAACAAGAGGAAGCACCAAGAAGACGAAGACACATGTGAAGGTAAGAGTTAGACGTACCCCATGATTCGCCACCAGGGAGTCCGAGAGGTCCTTTGAAAAGGTCAAATCCACGTTGTGATTTCAACTACTATAGCACAAAGTGGAGAAGCATTTTTGGACTTGTCATTGCCGTTGTTGATTGACTTGTCGAAGTAAAAAGCTTCAAGTTGATGTTGTTTTGTAGTCCACGGTCTGTTGGTTCTCTACGACCTTAGCACAAGGAGCAAGACTTGTATCTGATGAGTCTTTACAGAAGTAGTAATGTGTTTTTGTATTCATTTTGCAAATATATTAAAGTTTTTTTTTTTTTTAGTTTTTGAGGGCAAGGAGTTTTTATTTAGGGCTCTCTCCTTTAAGATTACTTCAGTCGCAGAGTATGCGAAAGTAGTGAGCGATATAACAAGCAGATATGAATAATTCACCTTCTGTCAAAGTTTCTTTTCAACGTTAACTATTTTCCCTGGCTTTTTTTGGTTTCATATCATGGTTCTTCATTGAAGATGCTTTTATGTTCTTATTTTGTATCAGAAAACGAGGAAGGAGCAAGCATTCCTGGAGAGGACAAATCAAAAGCGATCAATTCGGACTCCAATTGTACCGGTCAGTGTTATAAACTCTGTTGACATTTATACCTGCAAAACCCTGGATTTTTATATTGTGTTATCTATGGTCCAAGAGACACTCATTGCACCTTAAAATTTTCAATTTGAGTCAAATTCCTTTTTTCCAAGTGCAGATTTTAGAACACACTGGTGCCAAGTGTATTTTTTACCATGTTTGACTTCTTTGCGCTACGAATTAGCTTACTGCTCAAGTTGAGAGCTATCCGTTTTGATTACTTTGAGCTAGTCTTGAATATTTGCGAATTAAGTTCACATTGAATTACGTTCTCAGTGAATAAAATGGCCTAAATTAGGAAGGATAAAAACGAACACGAAATCAATTTATTAAATGTAACATTAACAGGGTGAATCGGAAGCCTTCGATTACTCAGTTATGCCCGCTCAGTGTGGTTGTAGCAACGAAAACTTTGATATATCTTTTATTCGTAATTTGTCCGGTTTAGTGGGTTAAGGGATTCATGTTAGTAGCATTAAAATTACGCTATATTGAAGTTGAGTTTCAAGTACCGTGAGTTGAGAGAGTTCGTTACAGTGTTGTGCTTTTTCAAGTGTGGCCGCTGCTATCTTCATTATTTACTTGCCAAGACGAAAATCCACCTCATTGCTGTTAATGTTCATTGTTTTTGGAATGTGGACGGTGTTCATTATTTGACAATACCAATCTTGTCTTTATGACAGACTTGTCGTTCGAAGTTATAGCTTAATTGGCGTTTATTACTGAAGAATGTTTCTTAATTTTCGAAGTGATTACTGCAAAAAAACTGCTTTTAACAAATGTTTATAGCAAACTCTCTCACCAAAATGTTATTTTTTGGAGAAAATACTTTGAATAACGTCATATCACGCTAAAACGCTGTAAGATCAAAACTTGAGATAACGTGAAACTAGGAATGGTGTCATAAGATAATTTTAAGCGCGACAAATGGAGTCATCGTTAGCTGTATTCTATTTTAGCTTTTTTGTCTAAAACAATGGAGTGTCTTTCGTCATTTGGTCATACAAGATTTGAACGTTGTATTCTGCTTACCGTCTAAACTCGAAGCAGTTGTGTGGCGTAATCTGGGAAATCCTACTTTATCATCTTGGTCGTTGCAGTTTGCTAGAGTCATTTTCGTCGTACATTTGAATGTACATTCTACGCGAAGTTGAATAGCCGCTCGCGACGATAACTTTTAGTGTGCGCTGGAATAAGTGATGATTTCTAATACTGAAATTAGCGAGTGAGAAGGTTTTGGAGTGCAGCTATTTTTGCCAAAGGAACGGCTTTCGTGGATTTACAATATTCATTATGGAGAGGATATCGAGTAAGATTTTTTTTTCGCTTACATTAATGCTATTTATGCTCAAGTCTAGAAACTTACCATCACCTTCAACTTTCACTACGAAGCTTTTTTTGCTGTCGTTTAGAAAGCATAGTTGGTTTATTTACTCAATTATTCCATGAGCACCCGTTGGATAAGAGATGGTGAATATACATCGCCTTTCGGGGCGCAATTTAGCCCTAACTCTTATTATCGGCTCAACAGAATGTCGCATTTCTGATTGGCTAATGACGAATGCATAAATAGGTTTTTAAGTGCAATGCGGAAATTGCTATGGAAG
>NC_090895.1:26546741-26556741 GCF_036669925.1 Montipora capricornis | reverse complement strand
CTAATTTGAGTGTTATTCATAGTTCTCAACTTTAAAGACATCACTTGATCATATTTCTATGAAATCTTACCGGTTTATCGACATACCTTAGTTGCTCGCATCGCAGAAGTAAATTACTGTTTTTATTATTGTTACAATTGACAAAGCCATGTAATTACCTTTGCCCCGCTTCATGCTGGTTTGTTACTGTCTGCAATTTTTGTCCCAACTTTAACAGTCTCCATAATCTTCGTGTGACATCATTTTTGCGCCTGCGCTGTACGAGAAGTCATAAAAAATACACCACAAGGAACATTTTAAAAACAAGAAAGCAATGTCTGAGCTGCATAATCGAAAATATTTTGATCATTCAGGTACCCCTTATAGCCGTCTTTAGTGTCGTCACACAACGGCCCTCCCCACAAACTAGATGAGAGTTGCGTGACGACGCCGTATAGGTGTTTTCACGTGACGTCATCGTGGTCATGTTGATGGACGAAACCAAAAGATCTCTCATTAGCTCAGTTTTGTTTGTTCACCAGCAATTGTACATTGCAACATTGTTATGTGTGTCTCTTAAAATTGGTTGCAAACCACCAATAAAAACGGCTATCAGATACACTAGCAAAATTCACGACTGCAAGCTCTGCATTTCTTCGATACGGTTGTTAGCAAATAGCGTTCACATGTGTCGTTCAAAGAGTTTTCTTGTTGTCATTGGTAAGGCAGATTCTTGGTGGGCAGTCATTCTCGTACGCAGGCCCTCTATTTCTTAGGTCTTTGATTATCGACTCCTTTAATCAAATACGAAGGAAGTCCCTTTCACACATCTGTTAGAGTTGAGCAAAAATTGCATGGGTCGAAGAAGGCTTTCGTGGGCATCGGCGTTTTAATTCAAGTTGGCCACTTTAAATTTATTTTCCTTGTTGAAAAACTGTCATAAAAATGTGGAAAGATGGTTACTTTTGTTAAGCATAGAATTTTTGTGGGTTCAAGCTAGGTTCTTTTGGTAAAACAAACCGAGCTTAGAGCAGTTTTCAATTGAATGTCGAAAGTAATTGGCGAATTGCTTTGGTTCAAAGTTTTTGCGCCATTTTTTCAACCAATCAGAAGTGAAACCAAAACCAATCGCGGTTTTGAGAAACAGCCAGAAAGTTCATTCTCCGTTGAATGTCAAAAATTCATTCTTTTCGTCCAGTTTAGAAGCTCAAATCCCGCTCCAGTTATTTCACAGGAACCCGCAAAAGTTTTGTTCTTCATCAGACCCTGTTTACAACAGTGGACACATTAAACCATCTTACATAAAGTTATACGAACGTTTGTCAATTTGCAATTATCTGTAAATATATGTTCATTCCAGGCAAAAGAGCTGGTCTCAATTTCGCTCAATAAAAAATGAATTTGAGAACTGCTGTGGTTAACAACTCAGTGTTGCAGATTTCAGAGCATGATTATACCAGGCTCGCTTTCTAAATTGCTGACCTTTAACTGAACTTCTGAAGACACTGGAAACTTTAACATTTTTTTGTTTTTTTACTTCGCAGCGGAAGAGCTATCATTGTAGTCCGCTCGTTTTTGAAGTAAAGTGATTTGGTATCATTATATAACTTGTATTACAAGATAAAGTTCCCATTCTTCAGAGCTAGGCACGCGCGTAATGAATAGGTATTGATGACGTCTCATCACCAAGTAAAGCCTGGGTACTGATGACGTAGAGGCACGCAAATGAGTGTTCGAAGGAGAGAAATAATTGTTTCCACTTTACTACCCAGTGTGAACAAATTACGTGTTACGTCTTTAGAACTTTCAAAAGCGAGAACAATGTTGCTGCAATCGATGTTGAATTGATCATGACCCTGCACAATCTTTTGTTTTCGCTTCGCATGGGTTCACAAATTAGTTGCGCACAATTTAATCGAAGGATTTGATTGGTTATCTTCTGGAAAAAAGGCGTGTTTTGTGCAGGTTCAAGGCCAAAAATACGGACAAAAACATGAAACAAAGGAACTTGTCCAGTTTCATAACCATCTCCATGCATTAACTATGTCCCAATCAAAGCCAAAAGACTTTTTTAAGTAGTGTTAATTTGTTTGTTTGCTTTTTGTTGTTGTTGTTGTTGTTGTTCATGATAATTGGAGACCATTTTTATGGAAGCAATCAGTTATCAATGTGATATTAGGGAGCTCAAGCACGCGCGTTTTTGGGACGCGTGCGGCAACCGGAAAAGAGCATTTTGCGAGCCAGGACAGCGGTGTCTCCCAGATTTTTATACTAATCATCTCTAATGGAGAAAAGATACTTAGCAATGTAAATGTGGTTGTGTGAAGACAAGTTAAAAGAGAAACCAGCTCACTTCCGGTTGCCGTCCGCGTCTCAAAAACGCGCGTGCTTGAGCTCCCTATTAGCTGAAGCAGTCGTGCAACGACTGCAAACGCCACAAAGCAAGAACATGATTGGTTTAAAAAAGGAAAAATATTCGTGCTGCACGCGAGGCACGAATTTCCGTGCTTCTCTTTGCCGTACTCCACAAAACAACAGCTTGAAATCACCAAATTTTAGCTTTGACGACAACGTGAGCATATAACAATGAACCATTCATTTTCTATTTTTACTTTAAAACCGGTCCTATGTAAACAAGACGAAATATTGTTCGCGAAATACTTGCGATAGCGCTAAGTTATATTTTGGAGGGCATTCGGACAGTCGTAGTTGAACGGCTTAACTGACTGATAAAGCAAAAACGATTGTTCTCACTTTGGCTAATTTTGTTTTGGTTTCATATCATACAAACATCGTTTAGGAACCACAACACATAGAGACCTTTTTGAGAATAACTCTTCGCAGCGCCGGTCACCTATTACCAGTTTGTTTCTGTGAGAAGAGGAGTTGGGGGCAATGATGAAAGCAATTATTGCGTTCCATCAATGTGTCCCGCAATTGATTCCCGGAGTAGACGCCATTGGATTAAGCTTGTTGTTTCTCCACTCCGCTTAAACTTACTGACAAAGCACGAAAGTAAGAAAAAAGTGATACTAGTTTCCCAAAAAAGGTGGCGAAGCCTGCACGTTAATTGATTGAAAAAACGGAAGCAACGTGGTCTGTATTGGAAACGGCCTCTGACGTTTATGTGTACGTATAACGGAAAATGCCGAGTGCACGAAGGATTCTTTTGCGCGCGTTTTTTTTTTGTTTGTTACCTCACAAATTTCGAAACGACGAGGGCTGCTCTCACTTTACCGTTGTGCAAACGCTGCGAACAATCGAGATATTTCTGAGCCAGCTTTCTTACTTCTTTTCATACCGGGGCTATTAAAATGCAGGAGTAAGTGGAAGCTTTTTGCAGTTCTAAGAGGTAAGCAAACGTTTTTAAAAGACAAATACTTTTGACCGCCTTCGCATTAATCAAAAGCCTATTAACAGCCATTATCTTTCTCTTCGTTGGCAGAAGACAAACAAAATTGATTTTAGTTAAGGCTTGGGCCTCCCAAACACTTTAATATTCTGAGTAAAGACTTAATTACTGTCGTGTGACTGACCAATCGACACTTTTTTTGCTATCACGGTAACTTGTTTATTGCGCATGTGCTTCAGTTCACTGAACATTACATGATAGCCACTTGTAACCAGTTATTGGGCGCTTTGTTATCAGAAAATGTCGGGAAATATTCGGTCATGACGCAAATGGAACGGTCTGCCTCGGTTTGTTCCGACCGAAATATTTAGGAATACCTTCCGAAGAGGGTCAATTTGATTGGTTCAACTTGTTGCACGGAAATTTCCGTTTTCATTAGATCAAATGTCACATGCTGGCGCAAAACTTATGCCGACGTTCGGGTTTGTACAACCGCAGAATAAATGCTTCACTTCCGATATCTGGTTATACTAAACGCCTCCATTGTTTTCAAATGGACTTTCAAATGAGAATCTAATCACCTGTCTATCATGACTGGTGGCTTAAATCAACATTTGAAAGTTACATCGAGACTTTCTACAAAACTAACACCATCATACTCGGCTATAAACAGAGCACGAGTTCTTTGTCTTGCAGAGAAACTAGCGGAGATGTCTCCTTTGAAAACCCCTTGTCTTGTTGCTGTTTAAATAGTGACCAAAGAACGCAAAAGCGAAATACAACGCGGCTTTAGGCCGCGTGTGTACAGCGTTCCCCTCATGTCTCATCTCAGAGGTGAGTGAACTTTTAGTTTACTTTAAGGAAATATAACATCTCTTACATATATCGTCTATGCCAAGCGAAGTCTCCGATTACGGTTTTAGCTCTAAAATTCATGTTTCTCCAGACCACAAGCTATACGCTTCGTTGACCATTCAATTAAAGGAACGCTGAAGTCACATTTCATATCCCACGGATTCTACGCACGCTTGGCGGTCTGTGCACGGTCTCTGTACAGCCGCCAGAAGAAATGCGTCGTAAAAGAAATTTGGCTGTCTGTCTGGGAATAAACTGATCTTGTCTATATGGTGTATCTTGAAGATACTATAGCACATTTGTTGCTCCTCCAAAATTCGTGTTTGAATAGTTGTGTATATATGTCCTTGAACTGGAGCAGTCAATGCAGACGACAGTAAACCCACAAGGATCCAACTTAAAGATTTATGGATAGAAAAAATATTCAGGGGGCCGGTTACTCGAAGCCTGGTTAGCGCTATCCACTGGTTAAGAGGTATCAAAACCTATAGGTTTCCATGGTATTTAATGCTGGTTAGCGCTAACCGTAGAACCGCAAAGGAATATTCAAATGGACTATTTTTAATAGCAACTTCAACGTAGCCGCTCAGAATTTGTAAACGCAAAATTAATGAAGGGTTTGTTGGCAAAGGTTTAATATGATTCCGGTGGATGTCTATGATATTCGAAGTAATCATAAGACGGATTTTAACACACGAAAATCAGGAATGCTAATAAGGTGGTAATATTGAAGGGAATGAGTACACCCTTGGGAATTGCAATTGAGAATCGGACTTCCGTGCGGGTGATCCCTCGTTTGATGCCCGGACAGGCCAACACTCGGGGTCCTAAAATAACTAAGGATAAAGTGTTGCCTTTGTAATTTTTGTTTGTAAGTTTTTAAACCACAGTACACGTCTTCACAGACAAGTATTACGAAACCACAGGTCCCATCTTACGACCCTTCGGTTGGACGTTAAAGCTGAGAACCTAAACTCTATTCGCAATGGAGGAGTTCCCGGCGCTGTGACCCCCTCCCCCAGCTCTCTTTTGCAAACGAGGCGGGTTTGACGTGATAAACCAATAAGGCCTAAGGTGTCTGAAATCAACCATAAATAAGGGAAGCAATCTCGTGAGCTGCAACATACAAGCTACATAAGTAGGACAGAAACAGAAAACCGAAGAAGTATGTAACTGGGAACATCCCAACAGCTGTTTAAATATTAGTGACACGTCATGTTTTACTTGTTGAGGGAAGAATTAACATATATAAAATAGTCTTTTCAATGAATATCTAAAGGTCTTTCTTATGTACTAGTGGGATGTAACAGCACTTTTTGTATGTATATTTCTTGCGCTTTTCACGGCAACTTTCGCATTTTTTGCCGTTTTAAAAAGCGAATTCTTTTTGTAAAATACATTTTAAATTTTTGGAAGCAAACAGGATGTTTATTTAAGTAGAAAAACGGCATGAAACATTGTTAAACATGTATCCAGCCCCAAAACAAATAAATTAGCTTGCCTGCGATGATAAAAGTGTTTCATTATATCGCACATAGAACGCACAATTTAAGAGGCTAGAAAAGGGCATCCTCTAAAAATAACTTTGTGTTTTTCCAATCATTCTACGAATAGTTCATGTCGTCAGGCATGGAAAGAGAGTATCAGCTTTCCAAGAATAAAATCATCTGGTATGAACGGTCTGTATTTTTTCAAAATGAAAATTGAAAATTTATCTTTTGCTAAATTCAGACAAGGGTACCCTACGAATAATTTGGTTAAAAATCTATTCGGAAATTTTTTGCTTAACTTTCGAAAAGAGTTTTGAGCAGATTATGACCAGTTAATTTAATCCTTTTGAAAGTTAAAAAACAGGCCATCCAGAATTTTCAGAAGGACAAAATGGCGTGCGAGTTGTCCCTAAGGTCTTCTGTCGCTTAGAAGTTTTAGAACAGACGGCGGGTACTGCAACAACAAAAAACATCATTTCTTAAAGAGGAAAAAATTATCCTGATGCGGCTGCAGCACGCATTTTTGCGCGACATATTTTTGCGGTACTCTGCAAGAGTCCCTGAAGACTGCGTACAAATATTCTTCTCGTGGCTTTTAGAAAACTGAGATGAAGCCGAATTTGCGTAAAATCAATAACAGAGTTGAAGAAATCACTTTCTTTAAGGACGGTGCCTACTAATTCAAAGGTATTTTTGCGCGTTTACTGACTATACGGGAAAGGCAGATCTTAACAAGTGTTATTGAAAGAAAATTCGGGGTAACCATGCCTTTTTCCAAGATAATTGATCAACAATATGGCCGAATATGTATGTATGGCGTTCTTTTCCAAATTCAAGCTTAATTATCTCTGAAAAATGCGTGGTTACCCCCAATTTTCTTTTTGGATACCAAGAGCACTTGCTAAGTTCTGCTTTCTCCGCATAGTTTTGAACAGCGCTAAAATATCCCTGTATTAATAAGCACCAGCAATAGGAAATCCCATTCTCGTCACCAGAGCCTCGGATCGACCCAAGGCTCTGGGAAACTCTATGTAGGAGAACATGCGCCGTAGAGTTCTTATAGCCAAATATTGGCTATTTGAACCTTACGGTGCCTGCGCACTTCTCGTGCTAACATGAATGCACCAATTAGAGGCGCTTTTGATTGTTCTTTACGAAAACCAATTAGAAGACACTTTGTTTCAGGGTTCCCCAGAGCTCTTCTCTCCCTCAGTCAACAGAAGAGCTCTGGAGTCGAGATTGTAGGAAATCCGAGTATCTCGAGATGCGCAGAACGTTTGCGCAATAACAATAGTAGGCACCGTCCTTAACTACTTCCCAGAAAATTGCCTTCGATCAGTGATGAATACAAAATAATGTAACTAGTACCCAAGTATCGGCCTGTTATATCTTACGTATAAAATTCTCTCATTTTCTGTTACAAATAAAATTCTTAATTTTTCCTTTTTAGTTATCTTCGAAGCATGCGGAGCGCAGTCGATTATTTTCCTTTCCTCAGTGGTGTCTTCAGCAGTAATATGGCCCATGCTTGGGTTGTATCGAGATCATGTGATCTCGCTACTCATGTCGCTTGGAGCTGCCTGTCTCGCGGGAGATGCTATCTTCCATCTTATACCACATGTGAGTAAATCAATTTCTATTTTCCAATTTAACGGAGAGGAGTGGTCATTGTAGAGCTTACTCACTCACTAGTTCAGTGGTCGTGTTTGTTAAACGAAACAAAGGAAAATTCAGCAAGAATAACCATAGGTACTTTAAGATATGTGGCGGAGACCTGGCCGAAAACGTCACCTAATGTTAAAGTTTAGTTAAAATTTTAGTAAGCTTGTAAGACTGGATAACGGGAAACAGCCACGGAAAGACGTTCTTGAAGCTGGGAGCTACACGCCACCATCTTGCATGAGGAAAACAGAATATACTTCCGCTGATAACCTGGAAGTTGTGACTGCGTCTGTTTTCTTGTGCTTGTGCTTTCCGTCTGTCGGCCTACTGTCGGCCGACAAACGGCTAACTGTCGGCCGACGGTCGGGCGACAGTATCTTTTGGGAACTGTTCTTCATTTTTACCTGGCACAACAACGACGTAAAATCACCAAATTTGAGGTTTTGACGACAACGCGAGTGTACAAATGTAAATCTTTCATTGTATATTTTTACACTGAAATCGCTAGAACCGATTTATTTTTAGGATACTTCGCCCACATTGTACGACACAAACGAGATGGCCTAACCGCCAGAAACTTAAGATATTGCAAAGTCCTATTTTGAGGTGACGTTTCCGTCACCGTGGTAGATCTTAAGTCCATATTGTTTTGCGTCGTCGTTTCTTAATTAAACTCCTTAACGCAAAACCCAAATATTCGTGAAATTACTTTCGACACTCAATTGACAACCGCTCTGATTGGTTGGTTTATGTCTTTTGAATTTTACAGGCTTTAGAAGCTGAATCTCACCAATTGCAAGAAAGCACGACCACGGGAAGTCACTTGGTTTTGTGGCGCTCCTTTCTAATAATTTGCAGTATTTACTTATTCTATCTGTTGCATCTTTTCTTGCATTCTTTTGAGGTGAGCCTTCGTTAACTTTGCTATAAGTGCTATTGATGGTTTGAATCTGACGTCACGGCGGCCATGTTAATGTACAGAACAATGCTGTAAAATGTCTTTGGGAATTTGACTCTATTATTATGCAAAAATTGTGGGGCCATTTATGCCGTGTTTCGTTTTCAGATGGCACAAGCCGAATGCAAGCATAAGCGCAAACACAAGGAAAAAGAAAAATTTTGATCCTTGCTTATGCTTGCGTCAACCCCGTTAGATCCAGTTATCACAGTGAAATAAGCGCTCTTATCTCTTATTCTTGCGCTAGTGAAAAACCAGGCTTTAAGGACGGTGCCTACTATTGTTATTGCGCATACGTTCTGCGCATCTCGAGAGACTCGGATTTCCTATCGGTGGTCCTTATTAATACAGGGATATTTTTGCGTGGTTCAAAACTATGCGGAGAAGGCAGAACTTAGCAAGTGCTCTTGCTATCCAAAATGAAAATTGGGGGTAACCATACATTTCTCAGGGATAATTAAACTTCAATTTGGAAAAGAACGCCATACATTGCTTTGTATTTTAAAGCTTTTTACAAATATTGTTAGTTATATATCTTCGTAAAATGCGTGGTTACCCCCAATTTTCTTTTTGGATTTCAATAACACTTGCTATTAACTGCCCTTCCCGCATATTCAGTAAACCGCGCAAAAATACCTTTAAATTTGTAACAAGATTGGGTAACTTTTCACTTGAAGAAGCAACTCTTAAACGCAAACCCCCGCATTTTCTTTTGCCAGGGAGGCCATTCACACTCGCGCACCGTCATCTCACCCTCTGAAAGCTTCGAAGATTTCCAGTTGTTACATCGTGGTGATGCCAGCATACAGGAGACGCCTGAGAGTAGAAACAAAAGAGCGCTACTATGGATGATGATGTTTAGTGAAGCGTTACATACCGCGAGTGATGGCCTTGCAATTGGAGCAGCTTTTTCCAGTTCTGTAGCAGACGGTTTAAGCACATCACTTGCAGTACTATTCCACGAAATTCCGCACGCAGTAGGTGTGTACACTGCTCTTCTAAAATGCTGCCTCGTCCTCAGATGGCTAATCGTCTCGAAAAGGGTCAAAATATGCGCAAACAGCTTTAAAGATAAAGATAAAGATAAAGATCTAATCTGCTAATCGCCCTTTCTCGCAGTCGGAGACTGAATTACTTAGGGCGCAGCTCAACGAGGTCGGGCCGAAGGAGCTGTGCTGCCGGCTAGGCGCTTGGCCCCTGAACACGACCCATGTATGACCTCGGAGCACAGCACCACAGTCTGATGGAATAGGCCGGGAGTCGATTTTGAGGAGGGAGGAAAACCGGAGTACCCGGAGAAAAACCCTCGGAGTCAGATTGAGATCGACTGAAACTCAACCCACATACGACCCGAGGCCAGAGTTGAACCTGGGTCACAGAGGTGGGAGGCACAGTTGATGACCACTAAACCACCCTTTCACCTTACTCTTAGGACGCTTTCCATATGACAAAATTGACCGGCTAGACCGGACATTTGAAAGGACTAACTCTACAACTCCTTCAAATTAATACGCTTCAGGGATGATCTATACTCCTTTAGAAGAATGCGAGGGATTATCATGCAAGTGTTCCTTCAAATTGTTGCATTTTCTTTGCAAACTGACGGGTCTGGCCGGCCAGATCTGACAAAGTTTCAATATTCTTCATTTCACTTACTTCAAATGCTATTTTGTTTTTAGGTGCATTTGCTGTTTTCGTGTCATG
>NC_090895.1:26451741-26541741 GCF_036669925.1 Montipora capricornis | reverse complement strand
TAGAGACCTTTTTTTAGAATAACACTTCGCAGCGTAGGGCACCTATTACCAGTTTGTTTCTGTGAGAAGAGGAGTTGGGGGCAATGATGAAAGCAATTATTGCGTTCCATCAATGTGTCCCGCAATTGATTCCCGGAGTAGACGCCATTGGATTAATCTTGTTGTTTCTCCACTCCGCTTAAACTTACTGACAAAGCACGAAAGTAAGAAAAAAGTGATACTAGTTTCCCAAAAAAGGTGCCGAAGCCTCCACGTTAATTGACTGAAAAAACGGAAGCAACGTGGTCTCTATTGGAAACGGCCTCTGACGTTTATGTGTACGTATGACGGAAAATTCCGAATGCACGAAGGATTCTTTTGCGCGCGTTTTTTTTGTTGGTTACCTCACAAATTTCGAAACGACGAGGGCTGCTCTCACTTTACAGTTGTGCAAACGCTGCGAACAATCGAGATATTTCTGAGCCAGCTTTCTTACTTCTTTTCATACCGGGGCTGTTAAAATGCAGGCGTAAGTGGAATGTTTTTGCAGTTCTAAGAGGTAAGCAAACGTTTTGAAAGACGCCTTCGCATTAATCAAAAGCCTATTAACAGCCATTATCTTTCTCTTCGTTGGCAGAAGACAAACAAAATTGATTTTAGTCAAGGCTTGGACCTCCCAAACGTTTTGATATTCTGATTAAAGACTTAATTTCTAGCGACTTACCAATTGACAATTTCACTGCTATCACGGTAACTCGTTTATTGCGCATGTGCTTTAGTTCACTGATCATCAACAGAGCAGCCACTTGTAACCAGTTATTGGGCGCTTTGTAATCAGAACATTTTCGGAAATATTCGGTCATGACGCAAATGGAACGGTCTGCCTCGGTTTGTTCCGATCGGAATATTTAGGAATACCTTCAAAAGAGGTCAATTTGATTGGTCCGACTTGTTGCACGGAAATTTCCTTTTTCATTGGATGAAATGTCACGTGCTGGCGCAAAACTTTTTCCCACGCTGAAGGGCTTGGGCCGCAGAATTTATGCTTCACTTCCGACGCCTGGTTAAAGTAAGCGCCTCCATTGTTTTCAAATCAACTTTCAAATGAAAATCTAATCACCTGTCTAACATGACTGGTGGCTTAAATCAACATTTGAAAGTTACATCGAGACTTTCTACAAAACTAATACCATCATACTCGGCTATAAACAGAGCACGAGTTCTTTGTCTTGCAGATAAACTAGCGGAGATGTCTCCTTTGAAAAAGACTCGTCTTGTTGCTGAGTAAATAGTGACCAAAGAACGCAAAAGCGAAATACAACGCGGCTTTAGGCCGCGTGTGTACAGCGTTCCCCTCATGTCTCATCTCAGAGGTGAGTGAACTCTTAGTTTACTTTAAGGAAATATAACATCTCATATATATATCGTCTATGCCAAGCGAAGTCTCCGATTACGGTTTTAGCTCTAAAATTCATGTTTCTCCGGACCTCAAGCTATACGCTTCGTTGACCATTCAATTAAAGGAACGCTGAAGTCACATTTCATATCCCACGGATTCTACGCACGCTTGGCGGTCTGTGCACGGTCTCTGTACAGCCGCCAGAAGAAATGCGTCGTAAAAGAAATTTGGCTGTCTGTCTGGAAATAAACTGATCTTGTCTATATGGTGTATCTTGAAGATACTATAGCATATTTGTTGCTCCTCTAAAACTCGTGTTTGAATAGTTGTGTATATATGTCCTTGAACTCGAGGAGAAAGATTGGAGCAGTCAATGCAGACGACAGTAAACCCACAAGGATCCAACTTAAAGATTTATTGATAGAAAAAATATACAAATACTCTTTTCGTGGATTTTAGAAAACTGAGATAAAGCCGAATTTGCGTAAAATCAATGACAGGGTTGTACAAGATTATTGAACCCATGACGTCAAAATGACGTCAAAAGTGCAGCCCAATGCAAATTATTGAACCGTTGACCGAAAAAAGCTGGGGACGAGATTGTGTTATTTTTGTTGGAGGGTGCGAAATTGTTAAAAATAAAGCTCATTTTCTCCTTTAAGAGTTTGAAAATATTTTGAATGAATAATAAAGCAATTATTGAATTCGGCTTTCGTAGAATATGAAGAATTCTGCAGATCTCGGAGGCCTTCGGCTTTGGTGGATAACACCCTTCTCCGCCTGCCGAATTATTCATATCCTACTCAGCCTCATTCAATAATTGCTAAGTATCTCGAGATGCTCAGAACGAATGCGCAATAACAATAGTAGGCACCGCCCTTAACTACTTCCCAGAAAATTGCCTTCGATCAGTGATCAATACAAAATAATGTAACTAGTACCCAAGTATCGGCCTGTTATATCTTACGTATAAAATTTTCTCATTTTCTGTTACAAATAAAATTCTTAAATTTTCCTTTTTAGTTATCTTGGAAGCATGCGGAGCGCACTCTATTATTTTCCTTTCCTCAGTGGTGTCTTCAGCAGTAATATGGCCCATGCTTGGGTTGTATCGAGATCATGTGATCTCGCTACTCATGTCGCTTGGAGCTGCCTGTCTCGCGGGAGATGCTATCTTTCATCTTATACCAGCTGTGAGTAAATCAATTGCTATTTTCCAATTTAACGGAGAAGAGTGGTCATTGTAGAGCTTACTCACTCACGAGTTAAGTGGTCGTGTTTGTTCACCGAAACAAAAGAAAATTCAGCAAGAACAAACATAGGTAATTTAAGATATATGACGGAGACGTGGACGAAAACTTCACCTAACGTTAAAGCTTAATTAAAATTTTAGTAAGCTTTTAAGACTGGATAACGGGGAACAGCCACGGCAAGACGTTCTTGAAGCTGGGAGCTACACGCCGCCACCTTGCATCAAGAAAACAGAATATACTTCCACTGACAAGTTGTGACCGCTTCTCTGTTTTCTTGTGCTTGCTCTTATGCTAGCGTCGCCCTGGGTTACATGTTGGTTTCTTGTTCCTACGCTTGCGTTTATAATGCTTATGCTTGCATCGTTCGGGTAAACCAGCCTTTAAGGACGGTGCCTACTATTGTTATTGTGCATACGTTCTGCGCATCTCGAGATACTCGGATTTCCTATTGCTGGTGCTTATTAATACAGGAATATTTTAGCGCGGTTCAAAACTATGCGGAGAAAGCAGAAATTAGCAACTGATCTTGATATCCAAAAAGAAAATTAGGTGTAACCACGCATTTTTCAGAGATAATTGAGTTTCAATTTGGAAAAGAACTCCACACATTGCTTTGTATTTTAAAGCTCTTTACAAATATTGTTGATTAATTATCTTCAAAAAATGCGTGGTTACCCCCAATTTACTTTTTGGATTTCAATGGCACTTAAGATCTACTTTTTCCGCATATTCAGTAAAACGTGCAAAAATACCTTTGAATTAGTAGGCACCGTCCTTGAAGATCTACGACGCTGTCGTAAACGAGAACGCCGCGAAACAACAATATCATTGGTTCAAAGAGGAAAACAAAACCCAAATATTCGTGAAGTTACTTTCGACACTCAATTGACAACCACTCTGATTGGTTGATTTATGTCTTTTGAATTTTACAGGCTTTTGAAGCTGAATCTCACCAATCGCATGAAAGCACGACCACGGGAAGTCACTTGGTTTTGTGGCGCTCGTTACTAATAATTTGCAGTATTTACTTATTCTATCTGTTGCATCTTTTCTTCCATTCTTTTGAGGTGAGCCTTGGTTAACTTTGCTATTGATGGTTTTCGTCTGACGTCACGGCGGCCATGTTGGTGTACAGAACAATGCAGTAAAATGTCTTTTGGGAATTTGACTCTATTATTATGCAAAACTTGTGGAACCATTTTCTACTGTTTTGTACACCAAGATGGCCTTCTCATCACGTGGATGCAAACCAAGAATACAGCTTGAGGCTATGCTTTCGTCCGCAGGTTATGAGTCCTGAACTAGCTCTATTCCAGACCTCTATTTCCATAGGCCACTTCAAAAAACACCATAAATAATACTCTTTGTTTGTTCCCCCAAATTTTGCCTAAGCATTGTTTTTGTTTTCTCTTGGGACCATGAGAGTCCCAAGAGAAACTGGAAACAATGCTTATGCAAAATTTCGGGGGACAAACAAAGAGTATTATGGTATTCTCTAAAATGGCCTATTGGTCCCTATGACATAAAGGTAACTACTATTGTTATCACGGGTAGGTGGATTGTTGCATTGCGTATTGTTTTACTCTCCAGTCACAGATCGCCTCTGGAAAGCTACAGGGTCTCCCTTTTTGATTGGCACCTAAAGTAACGACATCGGACCGGTTTTCAACTTCGTGCAATGGCAGTGATAGTCCATTTTTGTAACCCGTGTTGTCAGGAGCCCATCTGGAGCGTGCAACTTCCATACAGCGTCTGTGAAACGGCGTTTTCACAAGTAGGTTTATTTTTAGACTAGCCCTTCCCGCGAATTAGGTAAAATAACAAAGACAGTTCCGGTTCGGTGACCCAATGACGTCAGCTTAATTTCTTGTAATTGGTCATCGGGCTCGTGTGGGAGTCTCATTGGCGGGAAATTCAATCTAAAAATAAATCAGTCTGTGGAAACGCCGTTACACGAATACAGTGGAGTTGTAGGCTCCGGGTCATGGGTTCCTGGTGTTGTTTCAATTGTCTGAGACTGCGCAAAAGAGCTGGAAAGTCAGAATTCGCAGACGTAAACCTGGTTTTCACAAGCGACGCCAGTAAGCAAAGTAAACACAAGCGTAAGCAAAAGTAGCCTTATGCCAAAGTGAAAACGAACGTCGACATAAGCATAACTTTTCAACAAAATCAACCACGGCCTCCGCCATTTTGTTCAAATGCTCAGACACGGGGAATCTGGAACGAGTGCTTTAATTGGCTCGATACGGCCAGAGGCAGTACATTTCCTTGTGCTTATGCCATGTTTCGTTTTCAGACGGCATAAGCCGAACGCAAGAATAAGCGCAAGCACAAGGAAAAGGAAAAATTTTGATCCTTGCGTTTATGCTTAGAGCAATTTTCAATTGAGTGTCGAAAGTAATTAGCGAATTACTTTGGTTTTGCATTTGCTTCACTCAGTGATTGGTTCAAAGTTCTCGCGCCACTTTTTCAACCAATCAGAAGTGAAACTAAAACCAATCGTGGCTCGCGCGTGCACATTTTCCCGCGCTTTGTGTCGGCTACGTGTAATTACTTCGAGTTTTGATTGGTTTACTGGATTGTCTCCGTCCTTTTTGATTGGCCAAAGTAATTACTTTGGTTTTTGTTTTACGACACTCATTTGAAAACCGCTTTAAGCGCTCTTATTTCTTATGATTGCGCCTGCGCTTGTGCCTGCGTTGCTAGTGACAACCAGGCTTTAAAGATTTGGGAATTTTTCCGGGGATGACCAAACGACTTTTGGCCTGTGGTAACAAGATTGGGTAACTTTTCACTTGAAGAAGCAACTCGTAAACGCAAACCCCCGCATTTTCTTTTGGCAGGGAGACCATTCACACTCGCGCACCGTCATCTCACCCTCTGAAAGCTTCGACGATTTCAAGCTGTTACATCGTGGTGATGCCAGCATACATGAGAAACCTGAGAGTAGAAACAAAAGAGCGCTACTATGGATGATGGTGTTTGGTAAAGTATTACATACCGTGAGTGATGGCCTTGCAATTGGAGCATCTTTCGCCAGCTCTGTAGCAGAAGGGTTAAGCACATCACTTGCAGTACTGATCCACGAAATTCCGCACGGAGTTGGTATGTACACTGGACTTCTAAAATGTTCGTTCTTCCTCGGATTGCTAGTCGTCTCGTAAAAGGGTCAAAATAGGCGCAAATAAATTTGGAAGGACTAACTCTACAACTCCTTCAAATTAATACACTTCGAAGATGATCTATACTCCTTTAGAAGAATGCGAGGGATTATCATACAAGTGTTCCTTCAAATTGTTGCATTTTCTTTGCAAACTGACAGGTCTGGCCGGCCAGTTTTGACAAAAAGAAAGCGCCCTTAGTAAAATTAGTTTGCCGGGGATAACATTCATCAATTCCTTTTCTATATTCTTCATTCACTTACTTCAAATGCTATTTTTTCTTTAGGTACATTTGTTATTTTCGTGTCCTGTGGAGTCGTCGCTAAAAACGCTCTCTGCCTTCTTTCCCTCTGTTATATCATCTCCTATGTGGGCGTGGTCGTTGGCGCTGTACTCGGCGCCAGTTTTAATCTCTCTGGTTGGATATTTGCTGTCATCGCTGGCATGTTTCTTTTCCTTGCCCTGGCAGAGATGGTGAGTGGGGCAAAAGAACACGGCTTCTTTAGACGAACGGACTTAATTTCATAATTTTTTATTGACAATCGATTGATCGCCTTCCGTCTTGATTGATGATCCAATTTATGTTTTACTTTTGTACAACGAAAAACTTGAGCAAAATGGTGAATTCTGAGCTTGCGCAATCCAAACGGAAACTAAAAAAGACCATAACGCATGCGTAAAAGCCACCCCTCTATTTCCGGAAATTCAAACAAATTAATTGGTCTCCGGTTTACCTTTCAATCAAAGACTATTCAAGAGAAGAAGAATGAAACTTTGGGCATTTGTGCACTAAAGTTTCGTTTAAGCAAGTTTGTCATGGTTTGTCGCGTAGTACTCTCCTGACTCGCTGCACGTGCCTCTTTTTTTCGTTTAGATCCCGGAGATGTCTGCTTCTTTATTACTTAAATCAGAAGACAGGCGATGCTTCGTATTACTTCAAAACGTGGGACTTGTTCTTGGATTCAGTATCATGATGGCCCTGGCGGCTTTTGAAGATAAAATTAGGGGAGTTTTACACTAGCTAATTTTTCATCGTTTCAAAGGGTTTTGGCTAAAAGGGATGACTCAAAAGTACCTTCTTGAGCCCACGGTGCACCAAACCCAGGAGATCATGTTGTCAATGTTGTCATATGTTGTCAAAATATGTTGTCACTTACAGCAACTGCTGACCGGAAGAAGGTCCTGTCAAATCATCATTTTTAACCGCCACCGTTCCAAAGAGACTATGCATTGTTGATCAGTCGAAAGTAATGACGTCATTTTTATAAAAAAACGTTTTCAGAAGCCTCGGTTTAATTTAACCGACTTGTATTATCTTGTTTCCTTAAGTAAAATTACAACTTTGTTCGCCTCGACGTTCTATTTCGAGAATATTCTATTTCGGTGATATTTCCATCGAAATACGACAAAAACACTTTCTTGGCGCACTAATTGTTTTAACAAGAAGAGGATGTAATTTGTTAATTTCATTACTTATAAGCTTTTTATCATGCTTTAATTTGTACAGGATATATACGTTTGATAGAACTGTAAATATTCTAAGTTGTTTGTATGCAAACATTGCACAGACCTTTAACGAATTCACACAGTGGAAGTTAATGAGTTATTTAGACTTTGGATGGTCCATTAGAATCACGTGACTCAGAATAAAAAAGACGGAACAGGTTTCTGCCTTTAACTCGTGCCAGGCGCAATCCGAGAGAACAACTGCGGCTCACTAGGTCCCAGGCTGCTTGCTGATTCGTCGTGCGTTCATTGAGTCCTGACAAAAAAAAGCGTAGAATTTATACAAAATGACACGGAGAGAAATCAACTGTAGCTTCCACGGAGTATTGTAGCAGCTCTCGGAACCAGGGTTTTGGCATTGAAGCAGATTCTGTACTTTTTAAAGTCCAAATCATTGTTCCTGTTCTTCAGCCTTTGTTTCGGTTTGGTCGGTAAGTCAATCATATTGAACCCTACAAGAGCTGCCATATGACCTTTCACATAATCCATTCTTGCCTTGCACTGTTTGAGTGCAAATTCATCGGTTTTTTTAATATGACGTCACGCTGGGCAGCCAGATGGTGCACATTAAGATTATGTTAATAAACCCCATTTTAACAGTTGATCGATAAAACCATTGGATAAATGGGAGAAAAAAGGTTTAAAAACTCGGAAGATAACTGCAACAGCTTTAAATGGTGAACCAAGTTTGTTGGTGACTTACAGATGATGTAACACAAACTGTAATAACTTTTCAGTTTAGGAAAATGTATGAAGCGTCATAAACTGGAAGTGCGGATATGAAACGCCGGTCTTGCTAAGGAAACATCACCGCTTTTAAGGAAGCAACTTTAAGCAGTTAAATCTTATCCGTAGCAGCTTAAATTGCTTCCATAAGAATCGTCCTTATCATGCCTTGCTTTCCATTTTGATATAGTTTAGGCCCGTTTTAAACGTCGCATTTCACATGTGCCGAATCTAACGCAAATGAGAAAAATCTAATGTTTACGCTTATTTGCATCACATTCGGCACATGTGAAATGCGACGTTTGAAACGGGCCTTAGCACCAGGGGAAGCTCAGTCGTTAAGTTCGCAAGTTTCAAAGCTGGAGTTCTTCCGATAAAATACTCGTAGCAATGAAATAGAGAACTGAATGACAAGAGGGATAAAAGGTCGCATTGTTGGGTTTCAATGATAACAGGCTTTTTATGATAAACATCTTAAGTAACCAGGGACTGTTACTGAAAGTGAACCAAAGGAATAGGCCATTTTCCAGTTCGAAGCCTGCCTCCTTTTCAAAGCGAGTCTAAGTGCAAAGTTTTTGTGATGGTAATTAGTTCTACTTTAGAGTGGTTTTCAATTGAGTGTCGAAAGTAATTAGCAAATTGCTTTGGTTTATGATTAGTTCACTCAGTGATTGGTTCAAAGTTCTCGCGCCACCTTTTCAACCAATCAGAAGTGAAACCAAAACAAATCGTGGCTCGCGCGTGCACATTTTCCCGCGCTTTGTGTCGGCTACGTGTAATTACTTTGAGTTTTGATTGGTTTAACGGATTGTCTCCGTCCTTTTTGATTGGCCAAAGTAATTACTTTGGTTTTGGTTTTACGACACTCATTTGAAAACCGCTCTAAGTATGAATGAAAACTAATTTTCATGAGAAAAACGTTGCGGTTAGTTTCGCTTTGAAGAGGAGACAGACATGAACTCGCAAATGGTCAATTTTAACTCACCTCCAATCCTATCCCAGTCCCACTTATACATGCCAATCATTTGGTATCCATGACTATCCCACGATCCCTTTGGATTATCGGGGTATGCTCCGCAATCGAGAGCATACAAGACAGGCGCATATATCATCTCTCCCGCAATGGAGTGCTAAAGTCAAAGAAGTGACAAAGTTAGAAGAAAGAATCAGTGATCAAGGAAAAGCTTCTTACCGTTGCAGAAGGGTTTTCAATTATGCATGCACGGGTCACCTGACTGTCGGAGGTAGGGTAGAGGATTACCTCAAATCGAGAGCCAGTAAGAGCCATTCTCACAATCGTCTCCAGGTATGAGCCGCTTGGCCCCTTCAGCTGCAAAAGGCCTTGTAACTGGTCCTCTTTCTTAGTTTCCAGCGGCAAGGAGAGCCAAACGCCAACCTCGACCACAAAACGTCCCTCATTGTCGGTAATATCTAGACCCCGAGAAAGAGCCTTTTTCTCAACCTCGTTCCCAGAGCTTTTCCCTATCTTTGGGAACGAGGTTGGCTTTTTGCTCGGCAACGATGAACATAATGACTTACCTTCCGGCAATCTTCAAAAATAGAGGCTGGTAAGTCCATGTGAACTTCAGCAGTGAGGACAACATGTGTCGGATCTTGTATTGATTTAATTCCATGATTAATAGCACGAGCCCAGGAGAATTCTCCTTCTAACTCGTAAACAATATAGTTCTGTAACAAACTCTCCTTAAGAATGCTCTCAATATCTATTCCTGATTTCCCAGAATGCACGACTACCAGGCGAAAGTCTACCTCAAGGTTTTCCGCGAAAATTCTTTCAAGTTTTTCTAGGAATCGATGTAACCGCTGACCTTCATGATTCACAGCTACGATCAAATGAAGGAAAACTTCTTTGCTCCAACCCAGGACCTTCGGATAACAAAGCTGGGAGACTTCTCCAGGCGCTTTCTCATCTTTATCGTTTTTCAAGTAAACGTATTCAATTACTCTTTCAGTATAGTCTAGTCCATCACCAGCCAACTCGAGTTCCAAAATATACAGACCTGAGTCGTTAGCATCGATTGGCTGGAAACGCGCAAGGTTAAAAAGTCTTGTAATGGTATATTTTCTAATGAACAGAAAAAGGTAGAAAATGTTTCTGGGCCACTGGAGTGTATCAAATAACTGCTTTCGGAGTAAACTAGGATTCTCATCGAACATAAATATTATAGATGAAAATCGAGTTGATTTCAATAGGTTTGGAAAATGATCTTAAGATCAATTTTGTTATGCATTATCTACTGATTTCAAGATATCTCGTGTCACAGTGGCGTCGAATCGACGGCTAGAGCAAAGCAGACTCGTTTCCACGAGTTTTCCCGCGTTTAGCCCCGGCTGCATTTATCTCCTCTGCGGCGTAATTGGCTTATTTGCTTGCCTGCGACTGTGACATTGACAACAATTACTTTTAGTTTTTCGGCACTCGCCGGAGTAAAAACTTGAAAAATTATTGTGAAATAGGAGACAATAGAGAGATTAAGCATCACGTTTAAGGCTCGTTTATACGGTTTCAACATTTGACCAACATTCGTTCAACAAACGTTGAACGGATTTTGGGCAAATGTTAGACGCAAAAAAAAAAATGTGGAGAGGCTGTTCAAACCTTTCCAACATTGCGCCAACACATTCGCGAAATTTGATTGCGAGGATCTAAGAACTAAAAACCAGTCTCTCTCGTCCAGGTAAACTACGTCATATTGACTTTTGCGGCCTGCTGTGAGCATGCGTGAGTTCTACCGCTGTTGAACAGAGTGTTAAAACAGCTTCAACACCATTCAAAATTCTCGAGAACAAAGGAAAAGTTGAATCGATGTTGAATGAAAGCTTAAACCGATTTAAACTTTTCATTCAACACGCTTTCCACAAGCTTTCAACATTTTTGACGCTTTCAGCAATGTTGGACGACCCGTTCAAACGCACCGAACAATTGGTTCAACAAAGTGTTGAACGCATTTTGAAGCAAATGTTCAAACCGTTTAAACGGGGCTTGATGTAAAACGGCAAACGTCGGCTTGCCGTTTTACGCTTCACGTAAAATAGAGAGAAGGTTGTGACTTTATCTTCGCGTGAACCACGGAAACTCGAGTTTTTGGTTACTAAAAGCAAAAACAAAAATTCGGAGTCTTTCTAAACATTGCTTGTAAAAAAAAAGACGCTATATAAAATGAAAGTCCTTACCGGTCAAATTTTGAGAGTTTCGATGAAGCTGTTTTTTCGGTTATGAATGATCTCATGTAGAGGAAAACGAGAAAAGAATTTCACGTATAAGGCAAAAGCAAAAATGCCTTACGGCAAGCGGCAGTCGGCAAACGTAGAAAATGAAGGGAAAATCATGATCACGTGGTCACTTTTGCCGTTTGCGTTTCACGTACACGGGATGCTGAATCTCTCTAATGATATATGTATATGATTGACTCTTACTTGGGAAAAATTCTCTCGAGTCCCTCCATGAAAAGATCAACAATCTTTTTGGCTTCCTTGCTTTCTCTCCAATTCGCGTCCTCTGCGTTCGTTACTACGGTAACTTCCTCGACATCCGGGATGGTATGGGCTGTTTTGAGTCCAGTTGAGATCGGGAGAACGTTGTCACAAATAGGAAGGGTGCGCTTTACTATTCCTTCCGTTAGGAATGCTACAAGATAGAAATTTGTCGTCTTAAAAGCAACAGGTTGGCTGGCTTCATTCTTTGCCTCGTTAAACTTGGATGTTTGTCGAAAATTAGTCGAATGCGAAATATATTCCGATGTAATAAGCTCCAAATAATGCTTCCCAGGTCGGATCCAATGTAATTCCACAAAATCAGCTTCCAAACCTTGAATATGGATTATTTCCAGTGGGTATCTGTTCCCTTTTTCCAAGAGAAAATCCTCGCTTATTTGAGATTCGAAGCGAATTTCTCCGATGGAAGCACTCCCTATTCTATCCCGAGATGCAACGCTCGCCGCAAGCCTCAAATTTCCCAGGCTTCCATTGGTGCCGATCCAAAACTCCGAACCATCGTCAGAATACAGGACAAACTTGTAGTAACCTGTTTCTTCAGGCTTTAAATAGCCTACTATGCGTTGGCCGAAGTTGTTTTGATCAAGTTTCGCTCTTGTTTCGGAAATAAAATAGGATTCTTCTGAAAATCGCGGAAACAACGGCGAGTTTACTAAGTTTGATAACTTACCGCCACAAATATCACGCCAAACTTGCACGGCTAATTTGCCATTCACAACGTTATCATCGGCATAATGAAGCCCAGGTGGGCTTGTTTGGAAATCCTCCGCGGTCTTCAAATCGCTTTTATTAGCTACGCTCAAATACTTTTTTTTCAGCTGAAGGTAGATGATTAACAATCCGAAAACGGAGAAGACAG
Source organism: Montipora capricornis (assembly GCF_036669925.1). Classification (NCBI taxonomy): domain Eukaryota; kingdom Metazoa; phylum Cnidaria; class Anthozoa; order Scleractinia; family Acroporidae; genus Montipora; species Montipora capricornis. The sequence continues at coordinate 26,529,342 of NC_090895.1, read as the reverse complement.
TGAAAACAGCGTCAATGATTCGCCTCAATTTCCTAACTTTTAAAGTTCGCATTGTATCCTTCTTCATGCATATGAAAATAAATTGCTAAAAAAAATGCAAGTTAAGTAAAACAATTATCTCGGCGTGTACCAACTTCTTCTCCAAGTCACTGTGGTGCTGATTAGGAAAAAAGACTTCAAATGAATCCAACTTCCTTAAGAAGGATAAATTTTGCTATCCTCTCGGAAAGGTTGCTTTCAAGAATAGATGTTAAATTTATCCGAGCGTACGTTGCCAAAGTTTACATGGCAACGAAGACTCTCAAGAAGGAATTTTCAAGCGCAGACAACTTTTGTTCTCAGGGACGAAAAGAAAAGAATTAATTTAGCAGTTTAATTGTCCAAAAATATGAAAAAAGTCAAATTAAAAATAAAACAAAAATGTTAAAGTTATATTGGTATATACCAGAAACCCATAAGGGTTGAAACGCGTAACGCGCGCTCACAGCTTCCGAATATTCAGTGCTAAGTACCATATTTGGAAACCCCTCGCTCCAGTCAATTTCGCGCGAGAACATTGGTGGTATTGCGTAACGGTGTTCTTGCAAACTGATTGGTTAAATGTTTCTCTCTTGTTGTTCCAAATATGGTACTTAGCAAATTGAATATTCAGAAGCTTGTTTCCCAGCACACAAGGGGCCGTTACACGTTTCAACCCTTATGGGTTTCTGTATATACCCATTGTTATATGCTATATTAAGCATACAATTTTTCTCATTAAACCCGCCGTTGAATTTTAAACAGTTTGTTTAAGTTTCCTGTAAATTTCCAACAAAGCCAGTTTATTAAACTTTTTTCTGCATATTAAGTATTATTCATTGAATTCCACGCCATAAAACAGCTTCGACCCCACCCTACTGAACTTCAAAGTTCTATCGAAGACATAATACTAGGGAAAGACTGAATCTGTCGACTTCTTTCAATTTCCATCTTTTTAAAAAACATTACAGCGTGAACAGGAAATATTTTCTGCTTTCCTGGAGAGCACTTAACAAATTTAATTATTAAGGGTTTATTTTTAAGATTCGTTGTTGTTTGTTAGCACAGAGCTGGAGCGCTGATCTTGTAAAGCACGGGTCGGGAGTTCGAATCTCCCAGAAGGCTCGGTCAAGTCTAAAGTTTTTACTCCCGTTTAGACCAGTTTTTGCAATTTCAAGATCTCAAATTTCTAGCATCAATTCTTGGTTTGCATCCACCTGATGAGAAGGCCATGTTGGCGTACAAAACAATGGAAAATGGCCCCACAAGTTTTGCATAATAATAGAGTCAAATTCCCAAAAGACGTTTTACTGCATTGTTCTGTATACCAGCATGGCTGCCGTGACTTCAGATACCAACCATCAATTGTCATTTAGACAAGCGATTTTTATCCTGTCGTTTTTGGGGTGCGATTTGCGGTGGATTCAGCAGTGTGGCCCGGTGGTTAGGGCTTTTTCCTTGAGATCGGGAGATCTCGGGTTCAAGACACGTTCACTGGTTGAATTTGTTCCTCAGTGGTAGTCCATAGACCTTTTTGCAGATACGGCGGCCATTTTGATTTCTATTGTATCGAAAGACATTATGGGATGCTCAGGGGGCAAATTAAAATATGTATTTGCCTCCTGGGCATCCCATAATAGCTATTTTAAACAATAGAAATCAAAATGGCCACCGTATCTGCAAAAAGGTCTATGGTTCAACTTCTTAGCTGCACTTGTAAATAGCCAACTAACTTGCCTCCGGCCAGTTGGGATTCTTAACAGTTGTTGTTGAATGTTCTGGTCGGTCTGATTGCCTGTCATTGGCACTGAAAATCCCCAATGGGGAGTGTTAAGTCTGCATTGTCAGTCGTTCTTACACCTGAGTGTGTATGATAAGGGTTAGGGCTACTACTTTTTGGCGTTATCAATGCCGTAGCCGTCGTCGTTTCTTAAACTCCCTAATTAATGCCGAGAATACCGGATCACAGCTCTCCTTATTGACTACGTGGCGAAGCAGTGGTCTCTTTCTTGCAATTTCCACGGACTATTTTAAAACCAGTACAACCCCAAATGGCAAAATATTTTATGTTTCTATAAGAGCACCTAGCAATTAAAATGTTTAAATGACTTAAATTTGATATATGAGTCCTCGTGCCTTGTTAGCTCAGTGGGAGAGCACTGGTCTCGTAAACCAGGGGTCGAGAGTTCGAACCTCTCACAAGGCTGAAGTAGGATTTTTTCCTTCCTTCGAAACTGGTTTTACAGATTAAAAGTCCCAAATTTCTCAACTGAAGAAACCTTGTTAATAAATAGGGATTGTTTATTCTTTCACTTCTTGGCAAAGTTGAGGTTAGTCGTCCTCAAACCTAAATATGTGAAACGGAGTTCCTTCAATACTTTTTCTTACATTACATTTTATCCCAGTGACAAATCAACGGGTAGCTTGCCTTGTTAGCTCAGTGGAAGAGCACTGGTCTCGTAAACCAGGGGTCGAGAGTTCGAACCTCTCACAAGGCTGAAGAAGGATTTTTTTCCTTCCTTCGAAACTGGTTTTACAGATTAAAAGTCCCAAATTTCTCAACTGAAGAAACCTTGTTAATAATAGGAATTGTTTATTCTTTCACTTCTTGGCAAAGTTGAGGTTAGTCGTCCTCAAACCTAAATATGTGAAACGGAGTTCTTCCAATACTTTTTCTTACATTACACTTTATCCCAGTGACTAAAAAAGAGAGAAAGCTTGCCTTGTTAGCTCAAAGGTAGAGCTCTGGGCCCAGTTCCTCAAAAGCCGATTAACGCTAATCTAAGATTAAAAATTAACCAAGCAGTTTATTTCTCTACTCCCAAATGCTGTTCAACGCAGATTTTCGGCAGAACTTTTCATGAGAAGACGTCAATCTTGAAAAACAAAAATAAGCACAAGAAACTTTCACCAAAAAGTTGAAAACGTGAAACAAAAGTTTACGCTAATCCTGGATTAAGTTAATCGGCTTTCTAGGAACCGGGCCCTGGGGCCCGTTTCTCGAAAGTCCCGAAACTTTACGGGCCATTTTTGGGTGTTGCAATTCCCTTGTATCTCAATAACGGAGAGGATTTAAGTCGTCAAACTTCACTGTCATTTGGATTTTTGTAACCTTGAAAACATGTCAAAAGGACGGTTTTCCAAAACAAGCGGTCGCCATTTTCACAAATGGCTTTTCGGGCCCGAAAAGTTTTCGGGACTTTCGAGAAACGGGCCCCTGGTCTCGTAAGCCAGGGGTCGGGAGTTCGAATTTCCCACAAGGCTGCATCCAACTTCGAAACAGCTTTCGCAATTTTCAACTTTCTTACTTAAAACATCTGGATTGGCACGCACTGGTTCAAAGTGAAAGGTCGAGAATGAAACATTGACTGTTGAATGCTTAGTTGTCGTCAAAGCCTTGTTTTGCAGAGCATTGCCTGATTTCAAGCCGAGGGGGACAAGGTACGAGTCTGCGATTAGCAACTATTGATCCACATAGTCAAAAAGTGCACACCAATCTTTACAAAATCTCTACGTTTAGTGTTAATAGACCAAACATTAAGCGAGATACAGCCATTTAAAACATGACGAGGAGTCCGGATTGCCATACATTTCTTTGTAAATTTTGACGTATTTAAATGGCTGTATCGCAGTCAAAACTAGCCTGATTAACACCAAACTAATGTATTTTGTAAATCTCTGTGTGCTCTTTCTGACTGTGTGGATCAATAGTTGTTAATCCAATAATTTATAGACTTGTATCAACAAAAGTCCCCTTCGACTTGAAATCAGGCACAAATGATTAAAGTAAAATGCGTACCGCACGTATACCACGTGCATTACGTACACGCACGTGTAGCACGTGCAGTACGTACAGTACCATGATTTTTCCGTTGATAATTATTAGTTAGTGGCGTTGCCGTTGCAGTGGTCGTCGTAATCTCTTAAACGCGCTAATGGCTGCATTATGAGACCCGTAAAACCTAACAATCCTGAAAAATGACTTTCAAACCCTGAATTCCACTCTAACAGTACCGCCGCCAATTATCACATTTCCCTTGCTAAGGGCATCATCTGGCTCGTGCAGTCCGTGCATGGTGTTATGGCTCGTCAAAATGACATGATTTACATAAAAACCCGTGAAATTACACTTTTGTAATAAATACTACGTCTCCCCATCTTTACAATTCCGAGCTCAGCGCTGACTTTCTTATGGCTATTTTCAAATCACGAAGAGGAAACGATAAATTTCTTAAATTTCTTAGATCAAAACGAAAAATGAGAACATTTTGTCTTTTTGTGTTGTATCATGAAATTTATGAAAATGGTGCGAGATGATAGATGGTCCACGACTCACGAAGCAGTTTGCAGAAAAAAGGTTCATTATGTTTGAAACAGCATCCGACTTTCTGGAGTCCGCTTTGAACAAGGTATGGTCCTTTTTTAATCAAGACCAAATGAAAATTAGTTCTTTTCAAAAACGTATAAATTTTATAACCATAACGTTATGAGGAGAAATCAACTTGGAATCCTTCATTCACTTTTGCTCTCTTTGTGTTTGGCTCAAACTTTTGCTCGCTTTGTTAACGGGTGGCATTGCAAAGCCACTTTTCTCGATACGGGTACCTGTTTCATGGCGTAATCACACCAAAAATTCCTGTGTTAGTCAAAGAAAAAGATCAACCACAAAGACCAAAATAATTGGTTCCAAAACTGATATCTTTCCGAAAGGACTGTATCAGCATCCAACTGGTGACATGGGATTGATGTAATTGGTGCTGTTGTAGTTACTTTGTTAGCAATTCTTGTTAATCATGGAGTCGAGGAATCAAATCAGAATTTTTACGATAACAGGGCAGAATATCCTACAGGTTTTAGCCATTTTAAATGTTATTTTTCTCGTATTGGTGTCGGGTGCTTATTTACCGCCGGAAGCGGAACATGTTTCGTTTCGAAGGAAATCGCTGGTTGAAGTCAATTCTTTACAAGAAACTGTTTTACAGGATACAAAACAAAACAAATCTGTCAAACCGCAGATCTGCCAATCAGCGAGCTGCAAAGCTATTGCTAAGTTGATCCAAGAAGTACGGGATGAGAAAGTGGACCCGTGTGATAATTTTTACGAATATGCTTGTGGAAATTGGATAAAAAACAATTCTGTTCCACCCGGGCATCTACAGTTCTCCAGGATAACGCAGTTATCGAAAAACAATGAGCGTATAATGAAAGAAACTCTAATTACCGATGAATCAGAGGATTCGGATACCATTAAAAAAGTGAAGAACTTCTACCGTTCTTGTTTGAACCTCACGCAAATAGATGACTTAGGAAGTCGGCCCTTGTTGGATTACATAAATAATTTGGGTTCGTGGTCACTGGATGACAAATGGAACCCAAAGGAATGGAATTTCTACGATGTCTTGGCAGGTGTACAGAGAGATTATCCAATTGATGTGTTTTTCAGTGTGAATGTGATTCAAGACCCAGTTAAGGCGAAAAGAAGCGACAAGAAAAAGTATATTATTCTGGTGAGTGTAAATTAAATTCAGGACTCAATGACCTTTATTGTCAACTCCCTTTTTATAAAAGCAGTCGTCAACGCACTTCTTAGGAGGGGTAGGTAACTATGTAAGGTCGAGAGCTTTTAACAGATGTTAGAGCCATGAAAATTAGCTTCGTATTTATTGCACTTTCCGTCCTTCAGCGGTAAAACAGAAAACGGCTTTGCACGATCTACTATTGTAACCTATATAGACAAATGCCCGGGAGTGGACGGTTAAAGAGGCCCGAATTTCTGCAATGTACGTTAAATTTTTCATAACACACTTGTGAAAATTCTTAACTCTAATTGGACCATAGAAGTACAAACAATTTCACATTGTACTCTGTGGAGTCCCAATAGTGTTGCTATAGCAACCACGCACGACAACTGACTTCTGGGGACTCCAGAAGTTTGGCTGTACGGCGTACAAAATCTGGAACAACAACCCCAAAATGATAATACCAACACGGGTACTTCATAACCTTCGCAGCACAAACTTAAACATTTCCTGGAGATATATGTACCACAGAAATTAAGTGAGGCCGTACGCTACTGTATAAATGTGATGCATGGTGGTGGATCAAGAAACTTCGCTGATCAATAGCATCAGGAATTTATTTTTTTGTACGACCGAGCCGATTTGTCCCGAAATTCCTACGCAGGGACGGATCTAGGGGGAGGGTGCAGGTGGTGCGCACCCCCCCCCCCCCTCCCCTGAAATAACCTGCGGCTTTCTAATACAAATGGTATTCTGCAAAAAAAAAACAAAGAAAAAAAACACGTCACCAGTCTCCTACGCCATTTCGTAGTGGTGCACCGCCATCCTAGGAAAAATCCTGGTATATCTACGGTGATATAATCCGGAGGTCGTGGTTTCGATTCCCACCCAGATCACAGATTTTTCTCTGTCCCTGTGTCACGCAAAAAAAACAAGTTGTTGATCAGCGAAGCTTCTCAATCCACTAGCCATCACATTTACACTTGATTCCTGTCATGTATATATACATACACCCGCTACTGCGAACAACATTTATATACAGTCATTTCTTGGAGAATCGATCTATTTTTTCAGTTCTATTCGGAAATTATAGACGCTCGGAAAGTTTCCAAAGTTCTCTTCCTATATAAAGAACGTTGAAAAAATCCCTCGTATCTATCACGCATCTCAGTATGTTGTATTTCTGGGCTTTGCTCTGCAGTTTATTACATTTTTAGGTTACGTATACAATGCCGTATTTCTCAGTTTTATCCATTGTTTCTGTAACGATGTACTTTATCGAACTGAAACACTGAACTCCACAGTTAATTTGTTTCGTATAATTGCAGGAGCATCTCAATTCAGTTGTCTGGATGATCTCTCCCTTCGTTTTAACCTACCCTCCATACTCATTAATTTTTTTGTCGTCTCCCCTCCTCCCAGCGCGACACTCGCTCCGTTTCCCATCTTTCTTTTCACTGTAGTGTTTGGGCCCATTTTTCAGGCATTACTAGAGACATGTTTATACACATGAGATAATTTTTGCCTGGAACTAATCAATTCTTTCCATTTTTAGATTGATCAAGCCAAGCTGAATCTTCCTCAAATCATATACTTTACCAGCCCAAAGGTAACCAATTTGTTTTCCGAGCCGGACATTTCGTCCGGTTGTCTACCATTTCACGTCCGGTACTTTGACCCTCGCCCTGCCAGCAGAGCCTTTCTTAACTCGACGAGAAAGAAAGGACTCTGCAGAAATCGTGTACAGTGTTTACTGAGTATGCGCAAGCCGTTGCTTGGAAACGGTTTGAACCCAGGTCAAGTCTCGATCGCACTCCTAGACGCCATATTGATTTTCGTACTGAAGGTTCGATTGTGACCATCGTCTTGTCAAAAATATGATGCGCGCGCTTCCTAAACCGGGTTGACCACTGTGACTAGCCCAGAAACTTGGGCTGCAGAGACTTAAAAGATTTAACAGGATTGCAGAGCCTCTCTTGCTCGCCCGCTGGTGAGTTTAGACAGGCTCTGCTTGCAGGGTGTTTGGCGCTATAAATTTGTCGATATGTTGGCTTTTTTAATTAATTTATTGTTTTAATTAATTATTAATTTATTTATTTGTTTTGGACTTGGGTATCTGGGGAAGCGATGGGCTGCAGAAACACTGGCAAGACCATCACGCGCAATAAATCCTTCAAACTAACAAGAAGTCGCATCGCCTTATTTTGTTACTAAACGGAATAATCGATCTGTTGGCATTTCATTCACGGGGATAATTTTAGTCAGTTTCTTTTTTTTATTCAAACTCTTGAATGTTAACAGCATTTCTGCGAGGTCCTGAGAGTTTCCTTTACAGTAATGTATAAGGCATCCAGGCCTCTTTGAGGGTTTACTCCCAAGACACTTGCAATCGGCCTTACAACGAAAACAAAATAAACATTTGGGGTACTTTCATTGAAAAGCTATCGAAAACCCTGCCCATAGCACTTTTTACATTAAGTTATCAACCAATCGATCCATTCAAATTTCCTTTCAGATCCTACGCGAGGTCTGGAAATACATGTCTGTCATAACGAGTTTGTCAGGAGTGAGTTATGATGACTCAAAGAATGCAATGCGGAAGTTACTAGGTTTTGAGGCGCACTTAGCATTGGTAAGTTTCCTTTTAAAGATTATGAAACGAGTCTTAGAGTAGCATTGATATTAAAATAACTGCCGAGATTCGGAATAACCGATGCAGTTATAATGTCCCACTAGTGATCTCACTAAGAGCAGAATTCAGTTGAACTCATTGAAATCGAAATATTTTTGAAGTAAGATCTCAACAGATGCAGGCGACGAAATGAGCCAATCAAATCGCAAAGCGGTTAAAAAAGGCGGGAAATTCAATAAGTCACAATTGATCGAATTCTGATTGGATGAAAATGTGGCGCGGAATTTTTAAGCCAATCATTTCACGTATTAATCGAATTCAATCGCGAAACAACACTTTCTCTCAAATGGATAACTGAATCGATAATTAACTGATCTTTTTTTTTTCTGTACCCGTTTCTTTCAGTACTGGGTTCCTAAGCTGTCAAAGAAATATGTACGAATTCCAATTGAAAAGTTAGCAGATGCCCTTCCTGAGGTAAGGTGTTCGAATGATATGAATATTGAGAGTTTTACTGGGCTTTGATGGAACAAGGGAACATTTGAATTGCTTTGGGGAACACTTGAACAAACTTATAATATCTAGCGCTGAATACTCTTGAATTTATCGTCCTAAATTAGCGCCGCGTTATTTTTGCTTATTATGCCGATGGCTTTAATGCACTAATTTCAACTAACTGCCCTAATTTTACTTTCCTGCACTCTGTTTGGGATTGATTAACGTACTCTCGTCCAATCAACACCCTGAAAGTTTTGCATGTATACTATTATCACTAGCAGTACGTAGGAAATGTGTAAGCTGAACCTATCGTAGAATAGTTCAGTGGTCTAACTCCTCTCAGTTTCCCATAGCTCAGCGGTAGAGCTTCCGAACAAGCAATCGGGAAGTCGTAAGTTCGACTACTCATTGGAGCAATCGGATTTTTACGAGTGTGTCCGTGGCATCATCGATAAATGCACGTCTCTTTCAAACCACTGTTGAACCTGTCACGGGATATCCATAAAACTGTAAACCACGAATGATGACTCTTTTTTCTCACCATTTTGTTTTTCAGTTTCCGTGGCTGGAACACTTACAGAAGGTACTTTCCCGCCCAGACCTATCAAAAAAAGATATGGTCATAGTACTAGCTAACGATTACCTTCAAAATATGATCGATCTACTGCGCAAGACAGATAAGAAGTAAGTTGACATTGCTACTAGTTTTTAGCATTTCCAGACGCCAGTTTCTTTAATATTAAACGTTTCGATTTTTAGGATACTCTCCACGTACATTATATGGCGTGCTATCAAAGATTCAGTACCTCTTCTGTCAAAAAGATATCGAGTAGTTCACCAAATGTTCAAGAAAAGACTTCTTGGGAGCAAATCAAACAAGACACGAGAGGAAACATGCTTTAGCTACACTAATAACATCCTTGGGCCTATGTTAGGTGCTGTGTTCATAAGAAATGCGTTTTCACCAGAGAGCAAAGAAAAGGTATTTATCCGGGATATAAGATTCGTGTGCTTTTAAAAATAACTGCGAGTTTTCAATTAAAAGCCGTAAAACTTACGTTATTTTGGCCAATCGAAACAGGCAATGCCATTTAAATGAGCCAATTGAAAGGCAGAACAAATACGGGCAGCACGCGCTAAGGGCCGGACAATCACGTGCGAATGAGTCAGTTTGCCAGTGATTGGCTGAGAATGTGGTGAGAGCCTTTTTTCAGTCAATCACTAAGCAACGCAAATTTAAGCGCGAGCAACTGAAGTCTTTTTAACGACAACTTAAGTGCATCTCTCTATTTTGCTTATGTCTCTGCCTGGTCAAATAAAATGAGAGAAAGCGGAAAATAACATTCGCCAATATACGCTGTGATAAGGAAATAGGTCATTTCCGAGTTCATGTCTGCCTCCTCTTCAAAGCGAGTCTAAGTGCGAAGTTTTTCTTAGGAAAATTAGTTTTCACTCATAAGTAAAATAGAACTAATTAACATCACAAAAACTTCACACTTAGACTCGTTTTGAAGAGGAGGCAGACATGAACTCGGAAATGGCCTATGAAGAAAATACCCATAAAATCAATATCCCTGTATGGCTGTGACCGATGATTCTTTTACAGCTACTCTTAGGCTAGTTAAGAAAATATTTTGCCAAAGGACGCCTTTCAAATATATATCGAAAGCTATTTTGTGAAATCTTTGCTTTTGTAGTACTACACTGCGATCGGCTTAAAAGCTGGCGCCACATTCTAAACCAATCAGAAGCGAAGACGAAGCACCTTGTTCGCACGTATTTTCCCGCGCTTTTTGCCAGCTTCAAGCATTTGCTTATGATTGGCTAACTTGATCGCTTGCAGCTATTGTGATTGGACAATGTGATATTTTAACTTTTCGGAACTCATTTCAAATCCGCTAAATCAACACTGTAAACTCACAATTCATTTTCTCTCAGGTCGAAGTAATGATGGAGGGAATAATCAAGGCTTTCAAAGACCGTGTATCCGGAGTGGGCTGGATCGACAATCAGACCGTGACAGCTGTTAGAGAAAAGGTAAGCCACAGATGATTACTATTTCAAATTCTCGAATTTGTTTGGGGGTTTTGAGACAACAATTTCCACCCTCGGAACAGAAAAAAGTACGAGCTAAAGAACTTGTTGTTGATAACTTTGGTCTCTTTTTTTTCAAAGCGAATTGAGGGGTACTGGTTAACCGACCAAGAAATGTCGTACCAAGAGCGAGACAACATTACAACCTGAAACCGATTTTAAAAAGCGGAGGGAAAATTCACCCAATAGCTTTAAAGGGATGGATGAATGCAAACGATAATATACGCGAGAGATCATGCAATGATAGCAACAAATGCAAAGATACAGGAGATGTTGGAAATAAGCATAAAAACAAGTGCACCAAATCTTGTAATCGCTCATTTATCTCTTTTTTGATTTCAGGCGGATGCAGCTGTTTATAAAGTGGGTTATCCTGAATATCTTTGGAACGATACGGCATTTTCCCTGAGATATAGCATGGTAATAAGTTTATTCATAGTGTGTCCCTCGTGCTATTCATCTAGATTACATTATTTCTAATTAAATAGTTATAATGCATCAAGTCCTAGTAATTAGTTATACATTACCTTTCTAAAGACGTAATATTATTTTTTCAGTTAAACATTACAGCCGATCATTGGTTTAAAAATGTACTCAATACCGATAAATTTTCAAATTATCAAACGTATACCAAGTTGGGGAAACCAGTGGATAGACATCAGTAAGTACAATAGAGTATTCTTAGATTATCTTTAAAAAACAGTCCAGCAACATTTTGAAGAAAAAATGCTAACCCAAGGTCGGCCAAAGTACGCAGCCGTTGCTATGGGCGGGAAAATATGTTTTGTTTCGTACGGGATCTCGCCGGCGGGATTTCGGGGGTAAATTCGACGCGAGTTGCTGGGAGATGAATAATTGTTAACTAGCCACCGACACTGAGGTGAATAGTTGTTTTAGTACATACTCAAACAGTGAGATAATATAGCACAAAAAGATGATTTTAACTCATTTATTCCTGCAAAGATTACAACATTTTCGGGCCCAAATTCCGCGCGGATTGCTCGGAGGTGAATAACAAAGGATATCCGGAGTTTGAGTAGCCAATCAGCGCGCGAGTTCAACGCTATCCACTGTTTTTTTCTTTTGTTTTTTAGTGGATAAGAAACACGGTTATCTTCTTAACGCTAGCAATTCTGTCGTTGCGAATAATGATATTGAGTAGCCTTGCTATGGTTATCTTTTGCAGGTGGATAACTGTGCCTCAATTAGTAAATGCATTTTATGTTATAACGAAGAACGAGATAGGTAAGTGTGAAAGACAACCTACTTGTTTAATTTTGTCGTCTTTTTCGTTGATAGTAAGACCCATGATGATTTACATATCTTGGTCTTGCCAATGATTCGACAGTAGGGAGCTCTGAAATTTTAAACTGAAACGCCTTCTGTAAAAAACTGTTTTAAACTTAAAAAATAATCAATTTGGAATGAATGAGAAAGCAAATTTTACTGAGAACATTTCATCGGAGGACATTTTCTTTTAATTTTCTTTCTCTCTCTCTCTCTCTCTCTCTGTACCAATTCTTTTTAAGTTTTTCCTCGCTAACCAACTTAATCGCTCTTGTTGCATTTTCACAGTTGTTCCTGCCGGAATCCTGCAGCCACCATTTTTTTATGCCAATGACATACCAAGGTATTCCGATTTGAAAGAATATTTTTTGACAAAATCAACTTTAGCGGACGTAGACTAGGGGTGCTTTCGATTTGACGGAACTGACTGGCAAGACCGGGCATTTGGAAGGACTAACTCTACAACGCATTCAAAATAACACACTTCGAGGATGATATGTACTCCTCCAGAAGAATACGAGGGATTGTCATGCCACTGTTCCTTCAAATTGTTGCATTTTCTTTGCAAATTAATGGGTCTGGCCGACCAGTTCTGACAAAAGGAAAGCGCCCTAGGTCTTCTTTAAGTCTTTCCTATCGATGACTTTTTGTTTTGTTCATCTGTTAGAGCACTTTTCTTCGAAGTACGTTTTCTGTAAACAATTGCAGAACAATTCCAGCAGGGACTGTATACTGTTCGTTGTGTTAAAGTAGTTGCTTAGGTTAAGCCCTTGGTGATTACCTTAAAAAAGTCTGCGTTACAGTCCCAGCCGATCACAGAAACAAGATAAATCAATTGACTACTTCCCCAACCCATAATCCAAGCTCATAATATATCGTACGTTCGGCGGACGTTCTTTAGACAAACACCGTGGAATTGTGCCAAGCTTTCCTGAAGTGAGTATCCACTCGCACAGGAGCTCCTGCTATCCATTGTTTTTACGGAAAGATCACTTTAAAATGTAAGGAATTATGAGTTGGGAAAGTTTTAACTTTAATTTTTAATTTTTAATTTTTAGATTTTACCTTTTTAACTTAACTGATTAAAATCAGTTGGGACTTACTCGAATTTGCTTCCCCGCCATGATCGCCAGCTGACCGGCTCAGTTGTTCAAAAGGTGGTTAACGCTATCCACTGGTTAAATCACTATCCAGCGGATAAAAGTAAAGTAAAGTCTCCGCTTACGAGCCAGAAGGCTCATCAGGCCGGCGCTTATCTCCGGTTTCTGTAGCATGAAGCGACTAGGAGTATTTGTACTCCCCCCTGGATGGGATGCTAGTCCATCGCAGGGTTACCCCCAGCATTACGCCGGTACCCATTTATACACCTGGGTGGAGAGAGGCACCGTGAGAGTAAAGTGTCTTGCCCAAGAAAATCCAGCGGATAAACGCTAGCGAAACTAATTGAGTTATCCAATGGATAGGGGGCTATCCACCCTGAAACAATTCCCTTTGTATCAGTTATTTTTCTTTTTGTTACCTTGAAAACATGTTAAAAGATCGGCTTTCCAAAACAAGCGGTTGGCAGTTTCACAAATGGATTTTCGGGACCCGTTTCTCGAAAGTCCTTTTCTTTTTTTTCGGGCCCGAAAAGCCATTTGTGAAACTGGCAACCGCTTGTTTTGGAAAGCCGATCTTTTGACATGTTTTCAAGGTAACAAAAAGAAAAATAATTGTGAAGTTTGACGACTTAAATCCTCTCCGTTCTTGAGATACAAAGGGAATTGTGACACTCGAAAATGACCCGTAAAGTTTCGGGACCTTCGAGAAACGGGCCCCTGCTTGTCTTTGCTCCGGGTCTTTGCTTTCGCGTTATATGATTGGTTTATTTGATTGTCTGCGTGTCTTGTCATTGACTTATCGAAAACAACTTTATGTATGGAGGTTATGAGGTTGATTTAGATCGAGAAAGCATTTGAAAGACCTCGCATTAGTATTTATCCAGAGCTTTAGCTAGCTAGTGATTGGTTTTTTTTTACCTTTTCCAGGTCTTTGAGCTACGGCGCGATCGGTCACGTGCTTGGTCACGAGCTCACACACGGTTTTGACACGACAGGTAATCGCTAGCAAGTGATGAAAACGTGCAGCATTTTACACCATAGCAGCAGTTAGCTAGCGAGTGTTCACCATTTGCACTTTTATTACTTACAAAAAAGACCAAGCTAAGTATACTGCTTTTACTTGCAGGGCGAAAATTTGATAAAAACGGAGAATTAATTGAGAAACGTACCTGTTGGAGTGAGCCGGCGATTAAGACTTTCCAGGAGAGGGCTAAGTGTTTGGTTGAACAGTTCTCGAAATACAAAGTTCTCAACAAGTTCCATGTGAGCAATGAAACACTTTCTGACATATTTCTTCACGCATAATTTTCAGTCTCAGATAGGAGTGCCGAAAATAGAATACTTTTTTAAAGATACCAGTAACGACAATTTTTTCCCATGATTTTCATTTTCCAGTATTATCTTTCTTCAGGCATCCGTTCGGGACATAATTTGTAGTTCATTTTAAATGACATCGACAATTTTTTTACCTCGACCATTATAAAATCACATGACCACCACAACAGCCAGTCACAGTTAAACCACATGCCAACCGATCTTCTGTTAAGCCATTTGTTTGGCTAAGATGCTTTTAAGATAGCTTACGTGTAGCCGTACCCATCCCCCGAGGAAAACGTTTTTCCTCGGTGGGGGTGTAGTGGGTACGGCTACATGTAGGCTACTTTTACGATGGGTTGTCTTGGTTTAAATGAATTTTCAATCGTTAGTCAAGTGCTCGTTTCATAGAATACGCCCATTCATTTCTTTCTTGTTTCTTGAACGTTGTTGTTTTTCTAAATAAAATCAGATTAATGGGCTTCAAACCTTAGAAGAGAACATAGCTGATGGAGGAGGCTTAACTCTTGCTTATCATGTAAGATATGCCCCGATGACCTGTGTTTTATATGTTAAATTATCCACAGATAAGTGGATCGAAAACCCTTGGGGAGAACATCGCGGACTTGGGTGGAGTCAATCTCGCTTACCATGTAAGATTTCTGTGATTTTATGATTTTTATTTCCTAAGGCTTTATTCCCCGGGCACTGTCCACTTCCAGTCCTTTCTGCACCATTCATGCAATTTCTCATACAAAATTTCTCGCCCAAAGAGCGTCATTCCTTCTTTCAAAATGAACACGAGACTAGTTTCTCTTTTTTTTGCTCATTAGCAGTTTTTTTTTCAAAACAAAGCAAGAAAAAGGGTCGGAATTGGCCAATCACAACGCAAGAAACGAAAACCGCTGATTGCAATTTGAACTATACATTCCGAATGGTTATGAAAGGCGAAATCAGATCACAAAAGTGGAAACGTGGGTAAAATGGAAAACCGACAGACGTGCAAATATAAGTGTCTTCTTCCGTGCCAACTCTTAATGTGCAGACGCCACGTTCGTACAAAAGGGACATAATTTCTCTCATTTGGTAAAACGCTATAAAGACTATTTTGTTCTCTCAGGAACGGGTTAATTAATGAAAGGATTATCGAACACCTAGAAAACGCACGACTAACTGTAGTTCTCATTTCTTGGAATCATTGAAATCAAGGAATCAATTGCATTCTTTTTCTTTTAGGCGTACAATGAATTCAACGAGAACAAAGGACCAGAGCAAATTTTACCAGAACTGAATATGAACAGTAAAGAACTTTTTTTCATCGGTTACGCGCAGGTTAGTTTCTTATGCATTATTCATAATGACACGTGTATGCAGAAATCTTCTCAGTTCCCTACCTTCGTAGACTTCCGACACGCTTTTCTTTGCGGAGGGTGGGAGGGGTTAGTCAGGGGGTGGGTGTGCAAGGCTTTGCGTCAACTTACTGCCATACTTAAGACTTCTAGGGGAGGAGTCGTTAAAAAGACGTGATTGATTTTCTTCCTGAACTTATAGAAAGAATGCACTCGCACCACCCCAGCGGCGGAATTCTTATCAGTCACGGAAGATGTGCATGCCCTTACGAAGTACAGGTAAGCATCGTTGATGATTTGCAGATCGCCAAATGTCTTTCTTATTGGATTTTCAGTTGCTGCACAAATATCATATTCTCTCTGTTATGGTCGGGATCGACGCCTCGACAAATCATTTCTTGTTTATGAGTGCGCGAGGAAGCTAGACAATTAGAATTTTCATTTTTTTTAAGAAACGTTTGTTTCCTCTTTGTACAGTCACAAAGCTCTTCAGTAGAGAAACTAATGTTCATTTAATTGGAATTCGGCTCAGACGTTTTTGACAGTTAAAGCACCAATTAAAATAATTTTGCCTCCCTACATAGCCGAAACAGGGAGAAGATTGGTAGGACCGCTTGCGAACACCTACGAAATGTAGAAAAAACGACACAGATGCATTAAAACCAGTTGCGCGCCATTTTAATCTTCCTAATCATTCCCACCAGAACATGACAATTTGCGGCCTACCTTACACCACAGGAACACAGAAAGTCGCAAGAATCCGCAACAAAAATTCATCTTTCAACTACGGTACACTCTATCCTCACGGAATCAATGAACGCCTCTCATGCCATTAATTTATTCACAAATTCATGTTGCCATATTTCCACCAATGGCAAAGCTCCTCCACACCCGCATAAAAACCAACAACACCCACAATTCCTCTAGTCGCTCTGAAGAAGGGCTAACGCTCGAGACCTCAGTTTTCCAAATCGTTCACGGTGGTAATTCGACCTTTATCAACACGTTTGATAAAACCAAAATTTCCTGTTCATTCTCCCACCGACGCAGCACCACAGTTTCTTTAGAAACTAGAAATTTGTCTCGAAAGAAAAACTGTCCTACCATGAACTTGCAAATCTGTAACGTTGTACCCTCTTCAATTGCTTCCGTTTGCGAAAGTAAGTCACTTATGAATGAAAGACGAAGCGTTCACGAAGCCTTCGATCATGACGTCACGACGGCCATTTTGGTTTCGGGAAAGCTTTATTCGTATGCGAATAGAATCATGCGAATAGGTTATTTTGTTTCGGTTTGTTTAAAAAAAACATGGCCGATGATCATGTGACCACATAAGCCTTACAGCTTTCTGCCTGCACGAAACATTTCAAACGTTACTTGGGGCCGGGAGGGTGAAGTAAAACATTGCTATATCTAAAGTTTCTTTCTTTGACTTGTAGGGTTATTGGAACCTTGTCAAACTTTCAAGAGTTTTCCGATGTGTTCAATTGTTCCGTAGGATCTTACATGAACCCAAAAAAGAAATGTGAAGTCTGGTGAATGCTGGATGCCAAACTATTTACACTCCAACATAGACTTATTATGACTTTCTCAGCATTCGTTTAAAATAATTATTCAGATAAATCTTTTGTTGTGACATTTTCGAATTAATAGATGGAAATTTGACGAAGCTCGTATATTTTTAATTTTAGTACCTTCTTCCTTGAAGAAATTTTGTCTTGAATATTTGAAAAGGAAACTTATTGAATGCACCACAAGAATTCATAATGAATAGACCAATTTCGATATATTAAATTTCAGTCCTAAACTAAAGGCATCGTCTCGAGGCTTAGGGGAATCCCCTGAGCCTCGAGATGATACCTTTAGTTTAGGACTGGAATTTAATATATCGAAATTGGTCTATTATTATCGTCAATTTGGTCCACATATGTGACGCAAGAACCTCGTTCCCATGTTCTCTCATCTTCCTGTTCCCTCCTCGGTTACTCCAGGGGACCGACAGACGAGATACCCTGGGAACGAGGTTGGTGACGCAAACGCAACGCATCACGTGTGAAATGATGGAGTATTTAAAATGTCCAGATATTGAAAGTGCGAGGATTACTTCTACCTTTCGTACAATGAACTATCACAACGCAAACACAAACGGACGCGCCTTACACAATACCAGTCCCATGCCACCTCGGTTGGAGTTGACAGTCTTCAACCTCGTTCGCAGGACCTTTTCCTTCCAAATGCGAAGGTCAGTCTCGCGTGCTGTACAGCGTCTGTGTTTCTAACCTTTTTTTTTTGAGTTTGCATTTTACCTGTGAAAATCGTTAGCGGTTTGCATTTGCGTTGCACTGGGTCAACTGGTCATTTGTATTTATAATCCGGGTACGGTTTAATGATAATATAATGAGGAACTCAAGATCTACGATTCCAACGAGAACGCTGTTAGACCGTAAAGAGATTTAGCATCGTGCTTTCAACAAACGGCAAAAGTCGGACTGAAAGTTGCGTTCGGCCAAAAAGGAAAAAAACTCGTTGGAGATAAGCTCTGTTTCCGATATTCTTTCTCTTTCTCAAAGGAGGCAGTCAAGTTAGAATAGGAGAATTTTGAAGCTGTAACCCATTGACCGCGGGATCCCAAGAGTGATTGATATAGATTTTCTCCCCACAAGCTCAATACCTTGTTAGGCAGACTGGTGAGGAGAAAACAGAAATTTCTTTGTCTTGATACATCATCAAATTCCCATAACTGAATTAAAAAGTTACAAATGGCAGTCAGTAAGAAGAATTTACACTCAGATCTTGGGAGTGGAAGGGGTTAATGACAAGCAGGAGCCCACTGTTTCCCATTTACCGTTTAACGTAAACTCGACGCTAAATCTCTCTGATAACGAAACAATCACGTTATACGAGCATATTTATCTTGTGTACATTTGTCTCCCGTTTTTCTCACATCTAAAACGTGAAATGACCAGGTATCAACTAATTAATTCGCACGAAAAATTTTGATTTCCTCCCTCAGCAGGGAAAGCCGTTCCCTTCAATTCATTTAGTGACTGAACTCGGCTAGTTTTTGCAATGGAAAGTAAATTTTACTTGACAGAGGTGGGCCACCGTGAGAATCGGAATAGAGCCGAATTCGAAAACTTTGAAACGTAAACTTGTAATTT
The DNA here is from genome assembly GCF_036669925.1 of Montipora capricornis. Taxonomy (NCBI): domain Eukaryota; kingdom Metazoa; phylum Cnidaria; class Anthozoa; order Scleractinia; family Acroporidae; genus Montipora; species Montipora capricornis. The sequence continues at coordinate 26,510,370 of NC_090895.1, read as the reverse complement.
TTCATCGCGTTTTCGTTGACGTTGCTGGGGTGGATCTTAAGGTCCCTTAGAGTTTCCTGTTGCCGTGTTGCCGGACCCTCGAGTCTTCGTTCCTTACTGCGCATGCTGGACCGACCGCTGGTAAAGAGGAACGAAGACTCTAGGCACGGGATTGTTTCAATGTACACTCTACGTATATCAATGTTTCTGAGGACCAAGAGTCGTTATAAAGTTCAGTCTGGTACTGGTTAAAAAACTCTTCTAGCCAGAATAAATGACAATTTCCCACTATGCGCCACATCTGCGTATATCCTGCCAGAAAGACTTTTGCGCATATTCGTCCCCAGTGTCGGCGAACGAAAATTACGACCTATGCATCGACGGCCTGTTCAGAAATACGCGGCAACGGCGAAGTAAAGGGTTTATTTTTGTGACAGTTGAATAAAGGCAGTGCCTTTGAAAATATTGACTTTTTTCAATATGTTCCTTCACTGTTATAGCAGCCTTGCTCATTTTAGCTTTTTATAAACTACTTTTATCTTAAATTTTGTTTCTGCGCAAGACGACCTAAAGCCCTTGATAAGATGGCCTACTGGTTAGAAGCCAAAAAACATAAAATTTCCCTCATTTTTTCCAATAGTGGACTTGATTAATGCATCGAAGCTGATCTATTAGGTTATTGTATAATAACAGAAACCCATAAGGGTTGAAACGTGTAACGGCCCCTTGTGTGCTTGGAAACAAGCTTCTGAATATTTGATTTGCTAAGTACCATATTTGGAACAACAAGAGCGAGGGGTTTCCAAATATGGTACTTAGCAATGAAACATTCAACCAATCAGTTCGCACTGAATATTCGGAATCCGTGAACGCGCGTTACACGTTTCAACCCTTATGGGTTTCTGATAATAACAATAGAATATGAGTTTAGGGAAACAACCCCTCATAAATGGCCCTTATGGTTGAGGGTCACGTGGCCAGTTATTTATGGAATGCATGCCGATTGGTCCATCTCGAATCACGTCATGCTTCGCACTCTTTCTTCTGACGGGAATGACATTAAAAATAGCCTTCGCACTTGCTGAAAAAAAATTAAAAATAGACTGAAAGTAATCATCATGAAGCACTGGGATTAAATCTTTTAAATTTCCTATTTTTAAGCCATATTGCTCAAATATTTCAAAGTCTAAGATCTATGGGTTCTTGACAGAACAAGCTTGATCAATAAAGGATTTATTATGTAGGATAAAACACCGAAAAATGATCTTTGATCTTGCGGGACCAAGCGAGAAATCCCGAGCGGGTAAGACAGCTCCATCTTGCCCGCTCGAGTAGCCAATCACAGCGTGGGATTTGGTTCATCATGCCCGCCCGGAGCTAGTCACATAATAAAGCTGATTGTACAATGCGCTTTCAGCATTTCAGCGCTTATTTCTTTGAGGATCAATATGGAAAGCTTTTGATAAAAGGGGAAATTTCAAAAAAAAAAGATTTCCCTACGAGGTTGTTATCCTTGTTTCCCACATCACAGAAAAATCCCTTCCCTTAGAGAATGAAAAGCGAACCAAATTCTTCCTCTCTACCACCCCCATCGTGCCGTGTGTCATGTCTTGAATCTCTTGCTCGTTCCCAGGTTGCGATTGAGTGGTCGAGTTTATCGATCGCGCACATAACAACACGATTTTTCAATTACACGCAACTGCTGTCAGTAATTTTGGGGTCATGCTTCCTCTTAGTACACCATAGGGCATGAAGTTGAGCGGCCTTGTGTAAATGGAATGTCCGGGCGGTATTATGAAGCAGCAAATGACACAAACATGTACAATTTGTCGAGCGACACCAGCAGATCAAGTCCTCTGGGTTCGCCTAATCCGCCGCGAAGTACAGTGAAACGCGAAGGTTTTCACGAAAGCTTTTCGGCTCCTTCGTTGGGCAGAGACACTCTGAAGCGAAATGCAGAAGAAGGCAACAAGCGCGAGGTAGGAATATCTTGTTTTCATCAGTCTCTCCTGTTTAATGAGAGGTTTCGTGCTGAACGACATTTTGAGTTCCTGGTGTGACGGAGTTCTCTCTGTACGTTCGTTGAACCTTCACAAAGCTGATAAGCCTACTTATAACTTAACGTCATTTTTGCGTTAGAGTGGTAGCGTATTTTCGAGCTAAACCTTTCCCAGGGATATTTAACAGGGTAAATCAATTCGTTTCTTCGTGACTCTGGCAAAAGTAACTAATTTTAGAAAACATTTTCTGTATCGGTTTTGGCCATAGAAATATAAGTCTTACCCCTTGTTTTCCGCATAAAATGCATGGAACGTCGAAACAATAGCTATATTCGCTTGTGTACAATTAGTGCTGACATCTTCGATTGAATTGTAAATTGTATCGAGTGCTTCTATTGTTGTTTAGATTGTATTTGATATTATGAACTCGTACAAAGTGTACGTGCTTATGTCCTTTAAATCAATGTCTCTAAGCTGTTCCCCGCTACTTTACATATAACTGGGCTTGTTGGATATTGCTTCACTGAGCAGGTATAAATATGTTCGCTTCATGGCAAGTGCAAAACCCCTCGAATTTGACCATCTCAAATGGGTTTAATTTAAAATTATAAAGCCAAAGCCTTTTGTGTCTCCAGTATTTCACAGAGTTCCATAGCTGTAAACCAGGCAGTGATATGTCATAAAGCCATCAAAATATATAACTTCCCAATTCTTTAATCTCTTCGTGATTTATTAAAAAGAATGACATGATTCTGATTGGATGAAAGCAATACCAAGTCTTTAACCAAAGTGTACTGCGCAGAGTCCCAGTTAAGTTACTATGGCAACCATACTTGTGCAACAAAATCCAACAACAGTAGTGTAGCAGCTGATCCAAAGATTACTCGCCATTGGTTTGCAACCCTTGCATGAAACAATGACATGTCATTCTTTCTATTGTTTTAGCTATTGTTTGGGGTAAGGGTTGCAAACCAATGGCGATTAATCTTTGGAACAAAATTGAAGGAAAAATGGCCAACAGTAGTTTTTTTTAAATGTAAATGACATGAAGAATCTGAAACAAACGAGAAAGTTTTTCATGGCAGAATGAAAATTTCTCACAGCTGTCTGAGTGCACTTTACATTCATGAAGCTTTCATAGACTGTGAAGCCAAAGTAATGCTGTTCTTTTGTCCCTTTCTCCTATTGAGTAGAGCTGGCACAGTGGTGAGAGCACTCGCATTCCACCATTGTGGCCTGGGATTGATTCCGGGATTTGATGGCATATGTTGGTTGAGTTGTTGGTTCTCTCCTCTGATCTGAGAGGTTTTTTCCCAGGGTACTCTGGTCTCTCCTCAAAAACCTACATTTGATTTGTTGTTTCCCAAATTTATCAGTAGAGCACTTTGACATCCAATGTTCACAAAGTGCCCCTTATGTCGATGCCTCTGCTACCTATTTCCAACAATTAGGTAGGGATAATTTCCATCATTATTTTTCATATGTGATATTGCTTTGCAAAATAATACCCTGGGGCCAGTTGCTCAAAGCCTTGTTAGTGCTAACTTTTGATTCAGAGGTATATAGGTTTCCATGGTATTTAATGCTGGCCAACCTTAGCCATGCTTTGGCTTTTATTAATCCCCTTATATTAGTATAGATTATCACACGTGACCAAGTAACACTAAGGATTATTATTATTATTATTATTATTATTGTTATTATTATGAGGTATTATTATTATTATTATCATTATTATTATTATTAAGAATAAAAAGCAGTGATACAAAAAATGATGTTTCAACGGCTCCATGCCATCATTTTCAAATTCAAATAAAAAACTTTAGGTGAGTTCATAATATAGTGAAATGTATGTGTGAAGGTCTCAGTGCATATGATTAATAAAATAAAATAAAAATATGATTGTGACCAATCTGACTCCATTAAAGCAAAACTTTTTATTTGACAGAGATTGTAAATGCGATGTAACACCTTTAGGCTGGAGTAATGTTATTGTAAAGTACTCATTACCCATCTCCCTGCGGTCTATTTCCATCAATGAATTTTGTAGTTAACGTCACTGTTCCTTGGTATCAATGTAATTAGTTTTTAAACGCATAGCGAAAGGTGCAATAGAACGAGACAACGTACGTATTGGCATTAATTTTTTATAATAATGGGAACACTGCCTTGCGGCTGGTTAGCCTATGTGACTTTCGGATTGCACGACATAGGACAACTTCACTTATCTCCCCACCACTACGAGCTGAGTAGTAAACAGCACGTGCAGGATCAGACAAGAGAATTGGTTAGCAAGCAATGTACAAAGGTAAATGAGCCAACAAGCATGAGGGAAGCCGCTGCGCAGACTTAACCACACCATGCAGGAGTGACCCAATTGTAATGAAAGCATAGCAGTATATCCAACCCATCTCCAAAGGGAGGAAGGGAGGGGAAAAACTTTAACAAATTACGAACAGCTAGTTGGTTTACTATAGAAGACAAACTGCCAAGTGAACCTTGGATGGCTAACTGCTCTATTAAAGTAGCCACTTGTAAGGGTTCTGCTATGTAACAGGTAGGTATTGCATGGCTCTTTAGCAGTAATGAATGAGGCCTTAACAGATTTGGCCAACGCAGATGTATGTTATAATCTGAGATCTAGGAACAAGGCCTTTATGTCCTCGTTTTATTTACAAAAACAAGACCATTTAGAACCAAGACCCGTTTGAAGTATGGTCACGTTCCATTAACCGTATTTTACTGATGGGGCAGTAAAATCTCATTATAAAAGATTTGACAAAAAGAATCAAAAACTTGATATGTTATTACAGAAACCAGTACAATCAATCATATTCATAATATCTAGACTGCGAGTAATAACCTCTTAATATGAAGATTTGCACCTAACAGGTGCCTATTAGTGTTTGGATGATATTTGCACCTTGTAACATTACTCTGGAATGATTACATTTTCAGGGCATCCTTGAATTTGTAGTTTTTCTTTGAATTGAAATGGCTAGGTCATGTTATTTCCTTGTCACCCCAGAGTATTAAAATACATCTTTGAATCTTTCGAGTCCAGAAAACAATAGAATAATTGTCATATTTTGCTTGAACATGATTTGAATCTTGCATTCATTTTCATGAAATTCAATTGGTGTGTTTTACAATTTGAGCAGAAATAATTTCATTCAAAATTAGTGCTGTAGAAGAAGTTTTGCTGCAAACCCATTGCAACAGCAAGGTTCTTTAAATACCACAACTATGACCAATTCATTTATTTAACGTTTCTTGTCCTAATTACGTACATGCAAATTTTCTTTAAATAACTGTTTGTAATGTCAAAGAATGTGTACAGTACTCAATGTAGCCATGGCTTTTAGAGTATTATTATTTTACAGGTATTTAATGATTAATGCTGTGATAGTTCTGAAGGATCACTTTTATTCATCAACAACAATGAACTCAATAAAGCCTTGGCTGTTAATTAGTTAGTTATACCTCTTTTTGTACCTTTAATTTATTATTAATTTGTTGATTCTTGTTTGAGATAAGTTGCAAACCCATTGCTTGTTGCATTGAGTTATTTTTAAGGCCTGCATACAGTTGTACCTTAGATCATTTGGAAATGTGTTTCAAGTGGTCCAAACATTGCTTGTGACTGATATTATCTATTGCAAGTGCTTTTCTTTTGTATTTTTTTAAAGATCTTTATCATTTGCTGTCCATCTACTTTCTCTATTGTTGTTATGCAAAGTCATTGTTCTCTTAAGCAACTAATCAAGTGGAAAAAGAAAATTTATGCTCTTTTTAGAGATTCGTGGAACATTCCGCCTGTGAGATTAAATCATTTTGTTCTCTGTTTTGCATCAGTAAATTTCATTTTTTTAATGTGTTGCTTTGTTTGCATGGAGTAATTATGAAAATGACACCTATTGGAAGGCTTACACATGCATTTAACTTGGATGCCAAACATACATGTATAGCTACATGATTTTGTACAGCTGTAGCTGAAATCAAGGCTGTTTTCAATGGATGATCCAAAACTTTGTGAGCACTTTGGACATATAAACTTGTAATGTCCGAGAAGGATAAAACAAAGGCTTACTCTGGAGATGATTATATGGTAAATAGTTGTAAAAAACGTTATCTAACTTTGCCTTCTATGATGCCTGCTGTATCCACCTTAAATAACATGAAGTGTTTGATTTTGTCTCTGTAGGAACAGTATGTTGCATGGGTGAATTCACAACTGAAGAAAAGACCCAGCAGTCGCTTTGTGCGCGAGATTCCACGGGACACAAGAGATGGCGTTGCATTAGTGCAACTTGTAGAAGTCTTGTGTAAGTCTTTTTCTGTGACTTTATTGCATCATGCATTAATTTTCACGTCTATAATCAGAGACTTGTAATGCAGTCAGTTTCTTAATTGCAGTGTTTTGAGTATTGAAATGATTTTGTTTGTTTTTGATTTAAAGTGTCTCTTGATCAATCCTTCAGCTATCTAAATATTGACATTGGCTGTTAGTAGTGATTGTCAACGTTGGTTTAATAAAGGCAAAAAATCCCTTTGAGTATTATCTTAAGTGGATTGAATTCTTTGCCAGTTTGCAAGCATCTTTATGAGAATTTTATGATTTCACAGGTTTGTGATTTAATAGCAGTCCTGCATGTAAGTTGGAATTTTGACTCCACACTTCAAAGAGTTGTTTTGTCAAATATATTTGGAAATGTAACGTTGTGTGAGATGATGATTATTTTGTGGAACTCCATCAAATTCATTTGTAAACAAGGTGTAGATTATACAACCAGATATTAATAGTTCCAAATTAGATCACAGATGTGAAAATTTGATTGTCGATCAGTATTGTGATGAATAAGATATTAGGTATCTTCTTTATGAACAAGTTTTTTCTCAAAGAGTCTCAGCTACAAAGATGTTCAATTTTGGTCTTTAAGGCTAAAAAAAAAGCAGACTTGAAATGGGTCATGGAATCTTCATGCTGTGTTAATTAAGTTGAGTTTATTTTAGTTTTTAGCCCTTGAAATTAGTCAGTCATAGGTCATTAGCTCAGACCCTTAATTTGAATAACAATAGTATAGTAATGTATCTTATTGAATTCTCAATCTCGGATCATGCAATTCTAGCTTTCTCATTGGTTCACTGGATCTCGGTTATCAGCCATTATACCTGCGTTTGACCTTATGTGGAAATGAATGCGGCAAATGTCGCTCAGCATAAATGTTTTGGCGCCCGGAAATCACATCACTTTCCGGTCGTTTCTGAAACTTAAATAAAATTGTGCAAAACCGAAGGTTGAGAATTAAATAAAACAATTATTCCATTCACCCTTGTTGGATACCAGATTGGTAATATTATTGATTAAATTGAAGGCATGAGGATGACTTTAAAAGGTTAATTATTGTTTCCTTTCATACTTTTTTTGTTATAAATTAAATAACATAACCTATTGGAGTACAGGTGTATGATTCGGTTATGATGCGTCTTGTTTTTCAATAACGTTGTACATGTAGATGATTACTGTAATATTTGTTAATTGTTACCTAAACGCCATTCATTGCTGTTGCAGCTGGTGAAACTCTGAAGTTTGATGAATCCCCAGCTTCTTATGCTGTGAAAAAGGAAAATGTCGACCAAGTACTTCACTTTATGGCAGCCCACAGGATTAAAATGCGTCAGATTTCCTCCAAAGGTTTGAAATTATTTAGTTTTGTATTTGCTGGATTTCTGATGAAGGTGTTAAATCAAATTTTTAAGAATGGGTTTTTTAATATATAATTAAGTTAAGTACGATTATCTGACTGACAGTCGACCAATAACATCACAAATGAGTTGACCAATGACATCTACAACCGGAGCTCTTATAGTATCTACTGACGTTACACAAATCACTTGACTCTGAAGATGACTTTCGCTCAGGTTGTCGAAAGGTGAGTCAATGTCATCTCAAACAGTTCTTCTCAGGACTACACTCACCTGGATGATCGTACTTTACTTAATTAGTGTTGTTATAAATACTTGTTATAGTAAGAATGTTTGAGATAAGTTTGTTTCGCCAACTCTGATTGTAACAACTCAACCCTGAAGATGTGGCTCAGGCCTTCATCTCCATTTCTTTATTTTGGTTTATCTAGTCTGTCATTAACTTTAATAAAAGGTTTTTGCTTTATTGCTGTCTGGTGAAAATGTCAGCTGGACTTTTGTCTCACAAATAATTAAGATACATTCAAAGAAATTACAATCAAATTAGATCAAACTACTTTCAATTAGGATTTTTGTACAACCAATTTGTACCACTACATAAAATGATTTACAGAAAAGTGTAATTAAAATGCTACACACACTTGGTTGGGACATACTGGAAAAGAGATTCATGTCTTGTGTGTTACTTTTTAAGTTAATGGCGGCAGGCAAAAAACTTCACAAACTCAACGAGAAGACTCGTAAAGGTTGGTTCCTTCAACTAAATTGGAAAACTGGATCTTGCAAAATTTTGTTTTATCTTTTTCTCGCCAAAGGTGTATTTGTACAAGCCTCCAGTATTTAAGTGCCAAATTTCATTCTTTTAAGGTCCCAACTACCCGTGGCAGTAAAATTATTGTCATGCTGAAGGGGGAAGCCATATCATCAAAGTGGTAAATTATAATATATAATCCAACTCTGTATTTTGTTTTGTTTTCAGAAATTGTAGATGGCAATGCCAAAGCCACTATGCGTCTTGTACTAGCTTTAGCAGCCCACTTTAAACCCACAAGTGTAAAGCCATCAGCACATCAGAGTGTTCAGTCTGCCACACCTGCCAAACTTGTACGTAGTCCATCTGCTGCAGCAGCAGCTGCTGAAGCAGCTGCTGCCATTGGAGAAGCAAGCAGAAAACATGCTAGTGCTGGTCGCCATATTAGAATGCCCTTTAAACTAAGGTATTGTTTTGTGCAGTTGTAGATGAATGCATCTCTCTCTATCTTATATATTGACCACATGTAGTTAAGGGGCCGGTTGCCCGAAGACTGGTTAGCACTAACCGTTGGTTAAGAGATATCAAAACCTATAGGTTTCCATGGTATTTGACGCTGGTCAGCACTAACCATGCTTCGAGCAACCCAGGCAAGGGATGTTTTTCACAAGCCATGGGCAGTAACCGTAGGAGGTGCGGTTGGCACATGGCTAGTGCGCTTGACTCCAAAGCGAGTGGCCAGGGTTTGGGCCCTGGCCGGGGTCATTGTGTTGTGTTCTTGGGGATGACACTTAACTGTCAAGGTGCCACCCAGGTGTATAAATGGGTACCGGTGAGTTCAATGCTGCGGGTAGCCCTGCGATGGACTAGCATTCCATCCAGAGGCAGGGAGGGGATAGAACTACTCCTAGTCGCTTCGTGCTACAGAAACCTGGATAAGCTCTGGCATAATGGGTCGCTTGGGCTTGCAAGCAGACTTTACCAGCTTTATGGTAAATGTGGATTAGTAATAAGATAAAATGCTATTTACACAACCACGTCCCCTCAATTTCACGACAAATTATGTATCCAAGATTGACAAATAAGAGGATTCCTGTGGGTCATCTTGATGTTTTGCCAGATGACCCGAGAATTGCTCCATTTTGTCAAGTGCATTTGCTTTGTAAGAAAAAATATAAGTTGTTGATTTTTTACCAAGTGAGGACAGATTAACCTGTATATATGCTTCACAGTGTGCTGCCAATTAGCTACTGTAGGTATTTAATCTTGATAAAAGGTTGACTTTAGTAAGAATACTCAATAAAGATTGCACAAAGAAAGAGATGTTTTGTTGTTGTCATTAGGCCAATCTGAATATTGATGTATGCAACCTTAAAGCCAAGGAATTTGTTTAGAACTTATGTTCTTATAATGGTCCAATGATATGATAATGGTGTGGTGATTGCCACAAACTCTTGAGCAGGTCACTGAACATCCAAGATCGTTAAATCCAAGCAAAGCTATAGCAATGGCCATCTGCCCTATCATTGTTCATTTTAGTACTTAGCATTCGCGCTCGATGCATGACACGGCATGTGAATTTGCGTGCGCTGTAAGGATGCGCAGTAGCAATGGGCGCGAACGTCCTTAAGTAGTCAAAAACTGGATTGACAAATGAGGCGTGTGGAATGTGGCTAAAAATGGAAACTTTGGACTTACGAGGTGATGACGCCACAAAAACTAAGTTATTGAAAATCTTCAATTTCTTGGAGAAATTATTATTAAAAAGTGTCCCATGCTAAAAGTCAGCGTATTGGTGCAAATTGTCTCCATATAAACAGTCACAAGTTGCACGATCATCATTCATCCATATTATGACAAAACCAAGGTGCACAAATTGCATGCACATATGACATAATTTAATTCAAGATGGCGCTGAAAAAGCATATGAACGAAACAATGAAAACTCTCTTCAGTACATCCTATGCAATTATACTGTAACATGTCTCATTTGTTGAGGCTTTGGAAGTGAAAGCTTTACTTTCTTTGGTCAAATAATGAGACTTGTAAAACATATTTTTGTGCAGGCCTGTTTTCATCTATTTACTTACTGTCTGAAAACATGAATATAATAACAATTTGTTAAGTTATAGTAACAAATCCTAACCAACCAATTGATTGACCAATGTATGTTGGTCGACATTCGACTACAACCTTTTAATAATATTTATTGATGATGTGTCAGTGGTGTGTCAGTAGCATGTTGATGATCAATATTTTCTTACATAACTTTTTTACCTTGTTAATTATGAAGGTATTGGTCATCAATTTTTTAACATAACTTTTTTACCTTCTTAAGCTAACAGCGTGAAAAAACTGTGTCCCCGTTTAACCCTTTCAGCCCCGATAGTGCCAAATGGCACTTAAAGATTTTACTCTGTCTAACGCCAGACGATTTTACTCGTCAGTGGGGAACCCCTCGGGGCTTAAAGGGTTAACCCATTGACCCCTGGGTATTCCCCATCGACAAGTAAAATTGTCTGGCATTAGAGTAAAATACTAAGTATGACCGGTTTAGGCCGGTTTAGGGGTAAATGGGTCAATGGGACAGTTTTTCATTGAGTGATTAACCCATTGACTCCTGGGGGTTCCAGTAAAATAGAGTAAAATCATCTGGCATTAGAGTAAAATATCAAGTGTGGTCAGTTAAAGGGTGAAAGGGTTGAATATTTGGGTGTTTGTTTCGCAAATCACAAAGACCTACTAAAAAATACCAATCAAAATTAATACTTGGAAGGATAATGAAAAGGTTTTGCTATCATTCTTTCAAGAAAAACAACAAAAGCGGTTACACCTGGAACTCCAAAGCTGCATGAAGACCTTCGGCAATATGACAGCAGTCCAGGTAGCAGCCCATTACGACCCTCGTCGCCACTCAACACCCCCTTAAATGGGACACCAGTAAAAAAAATGAACTTTGCACCTGAATTGCGCCTTAGCAGGGATCCTAACTCAGGTGGTTCTAATGCCAGTAGTGGTACGTCAACACCAAGGCTTCCTCAGAGAGACTTAGACGTGCTTCAGTCGTTCTCTGACACAGAGTCTGTAGCATCTTCTCAGGGTCGTAGGAAAAAGAGCAGCACCTGTCTTGTTCCAGAGGTGGATTTCCTTCCTGAAGTTATTGAAGGTTATGATGATATGGAAGAAGAAGTGAATGCAGCAAAGGATATGATCCATCAGCTGCAAACACTGGTGAGTTTTTGATACCGTAACTACTCAGATAATAATTTTATTATCAGAGTGCCCTAAACCTCAGATAAAATTATTAATATTTTATTTTTTTCTATTTACCTAGAGCAATTATATTTGCGATTTTCATTGCATCATAAAACTTTCCCAAACCAGCAGTAATGTGACTGACAAGCGAGTTAGTGATAGGCATTGGTCTTTCTCTTAGCTAATGACACAAACAGCATTGCAGTGCAAAACTTCTTTGAAACAGGAGCGCATTAAAGCAGTCTGTGATGTCACTATAGGTATAGACAGGGACCTCTATGTCAGTGGTGTAACAAAAAAATTAATTGCACATTTGGCAACCTGTGGGGTGTTTTAGAAGGAAAATTGAAAGTGTAAAATTATGTGTTCTTTAGTTCAGTGCCAGGGTTTCAATCAAAATCAAATTGGAAGTTGATGGCTGGTTTGAGTTGAGTACATGTAACTGACTCTTTTCAGAACCAAAATGAATTGTAATATGAAATTTGAAAGAAGCTGTCTTTAGTTACTCAGGGCAGATGTAGGGGCAGGGTGCAGGGGGTCCGCATCCCCCCCTCCCCCCCCCAGAGCTGGTATTCTGCCAAAAAAACATCACCAGTCAGCTATGCCATTCCTTAGGGGGTGCACCCCCTCCTAATATAAGAAAAATCCTGGATCCACCCCTGTTACTGGGCATTACTAAACAACGAAACAGTGAAACGCCGAAACAAAGCACCAAAACACCATGTATGACCCACCATACATTGAATACTAACTGACAAAGGTTGGATTTGAGATTAATTAAACATCGTTTTAGGCGTAATTAGGCCTAAAACGTCATTACTCCTAATTCATTGAGATTAAGAATAGGATTCAGATTAAGACTGAGATTAGGAGCAATAACGTTTTAGTCCTAATTAGGCCAAAAACGATGTTTAATCTCAAATCCAACCTTTGTCGGTTAGTATTCAATGTATGGTAGGGTCGTACATATGGTGTTTTGGTGCTTTGTTTCGCCGTTTTGCTGTTTTGTTGTTTCACTGTTTCGTTGTTTAGTAATGTCCCCTGTTACTTCAATTTGTATATGTAATAGGACTACATGCTGTCCAATTTGGAAATAAAAAATAGACCAATTCTGATGTATTAGAATTCAGTCCAAAACAAAAGGCATCATCTCGAGGCTCTGGGGAATAAACTCTTACAAATCCTTATAATTATTTATTCCCCAGAGCCAGAGCCTCGAGATGATGTCTTTTGTTTAGGGCTGAATTTTAATGTCTCGAAATTGGTCTATTGGATGAAAAAAATTCTGAGGACTGCCAAATTGACGAGGCCCATAGGCTGAGTCCAAAGTGGCAGTCCTATAAATTTTTGGAATCCAATTATTCCCAAACTTGGACCAGCATGTATTCCTGTTACCTATTAATTATATAGCATCCAAAAACAGATGAACATGGCGAATATTTGACACTCAAATCAATCACTTACATGCAGCATCATGAGTGAACCTTCAAATTGGAGAAAACAGCAATTTGATAGCGGTGATAATACATGTAGCTGCAACCTGATTGGCCAATACTCAGTTCTTTTATTTATCTTGGCATTTGATGAGTTGATGGAAAGTATCCAGCTTTTTCTCCAAAAAGTTGGCAAAAATTAATAAAACAATGCAGCTATATACCAAGGGGAAAAAAGTGGAAAAAGTAGACGGGATATGGTTGTCTCTGAGTGAATTGAAGTAGGTGATGCTTTTTGTCAGCTGTCGGTGAAATATGAAAATTTGAAGTTAGGGGCACTTAGTAAGGCTTCCCAAGAAATCTTTTCATATGTGATGGCTAGGTTCTAATGGTACAGTGATAAAACATTGAAATTGCCACAAGGTTACAACAATTATTTAAAATAGCTTGAGAATTTAAAATTAAAACTTGCTTGTGCATTTTCAAAATGGTGGATCGTGCGGTCTATCGTGAGTTGTTATGTGCACAATGCACACGGTTTCATTGTCAAGCCTCTCATTTAGCCATTTGCATTGTCCTCTTTAGCTGTTAAATGGTCGAGTGGAAGATGATGAGGTTCCTGAAGAGTATTGTGGACTGGAAGGTTCCACATCACAGGAGCAGTTGACCATTGTGAGCAGTCGGCTTGATCAGCGAGAGGCTGAATATGACAGCCTTAAAACAGAGCTCAATAAAACCAAAGAGGAGTGTATTAATCTACAAGGTAAATTGAGACTTTTAGTTATTAAAGTGGTACTATGATCAAAAAATCATTTCCTCTTCCTTTTTTTCTTCAGATTTGAAATATTGTATTTGCTTAACACTTGCCTGGCAAAATTTTGAGCTTTTTTGATTTTTACCCAAAGGCAGTTTACTTTGAACACAAGTTTTGGATTTCACGGTCCGCCATTACTCGCGTTCAAAACTGACTGACTGAACCACAGAGGGTTGGATCTAGGTAAAAGTGACATCATTCACTCAATAGCTTCAAATTTCAGCATGTAAACGCAGTTTATTATAATGTAGGCAAAACACGAGTTTAAAAATCTGAAAGCCCAAAACTCCCGTGCAGCTTATTAATTCAGTCATGTACACACATTGCATTAATTCGTAAACTAGTGAGTCTTTGATGTCAATTTTGTCCTCAATCCAACTCTCTCAAGATTTTATAGTTCGTAATTTAGCGGACTATTAAATAAGAAAATTCCTTTTCAAATAAACAAGTGTCTTCTTGAAATGAAGGCTTAAAACGACTGGGTCACTTTTTAGTTTAAAAGTTTTAAAATCCAAATGAAACAAAGATTTGATTTTTGGATTATATATATACCACTTTAACATTGGGTAGTTATTATAATTTGTTGTTGACTGCAATAGTCCATGTAGCTTGCTGTAGAAGCATTTTCATGTTAACAAAATCTTTTATTTGAAATGCAGTCAAAGTCTCTCTCACACACTGAAGTTGTTGGTCCAGAGCTTTTTTAGATGAAGAAAAAAAATTGACTGATTGAGTCTGGACAACACCTCTTGTGCATAATTTAAGTGTTACATGAACTGACTTGTTGCATCTGTAGTTGTCTTCACTGTAGCCTGGGCAGAACACTAATATAGTATTAAATGCTAATGCAGTTAGTTATATTTTTACCAGGTGTAAAGGCTGGTTTGTTGTCCAGGCTCAATCAGCAAGAACACACGATAATGCAGCTACAATCAGACACACTAAAACAAGAGTTTCTTCAGCAACAACAGAAGTCTGAAATTGCTCAGCTTCAGTGGCAGTTAGCTGAGAAGGACAAGGAACTTGCAAATCTAAGAAATGAACTCTTGCATAGAGAAAAGACATTGGATAAACAAAGAGCTGAGCTCGAGAAGGCTGCAAGGCATGTGGAAGAACTACAGTTTTCACAGGTTTGTGAGAATGATGTTACAAATTACAAAGATATTAATTACCAGTAATCTCAATGTGGATTAAAATTAGCATCTTATTTAACACTTGTACAAGAGAAGCCAAATACTGTAGGAATCATCGTTTGAGTTTTGATTTGTATTTCGATTCAGGCCAGAGCAGAGAAACATGCAGATGACCAAATAATTCTGGAATTTCAACAAAAAATAAAAGATCTTCAAGCCAAGCTCAATTCTGTTGGCAGCTATGGGGTAAGTTTCAATACTAGATCCAGTCATCATGTCAAAGTATGTTTTTCCTGCCAGCTGAACTTGCAAAAGAGGCAAGAAATGATTAAGCTCTCACACACGCTGAGCTTGCGAAAGTTTTCCCACACTGAGTGAAGGCCGGCCTGGTACATGTACAAGGCAGGGTATCAGTTTTCACCTTCAGTGACATGATTCAGTTTTTGTGCCTTTCCATTAGTGCAACAGCTTTCTCCTCCTCCTGTCCCTCAGCCAGCGTTCTCAATAGGATTTGAAGGAGGCAACTGTGACAAATTGAGGGGCCGTAAAACTCAAAACTAGGGGGATCTGGAGGCATGCTCCCCCAGAAAATTGTGAAATATTGAAGCTCAAAAATGCAATCTCCAGCCTTTAGGGTGTCAAATTGAAAAATGTTTATGGTTATTTTTCCTACAGCTAAATCATTAAATTTTGTCAGTTTGTTTGAAAAAAGAAAGAAATTGAAGAACCCTGCTCAGCCAGTCTGAATGGTTTTCTGTCTTTTCTTTGAGAGGTTGTTACAGTAGTAACCATCTATAGGTCATTTTTTTATTTTCTCTTTGAGCTGGGCTTTTTGCCTGGATATTCCATTTCAGTCAATTTAGTTGATGTTTACATACTAGCTGTTGCATTGTTGTGTGGCAGACAGATGGCATTCAGTGTGTGAGAACATTTTGTTCATGCCATTTATAGTCCTTACTGTCATTCCCTTTAGCAGAGGTTTCAATAAGCACTGACAGCTGATGGAAAGCATTGGCTGCTTCACTCAGAGAAGTTGGCTTCCTTTTTTCCGAAATTGAAGTTACTGTAATAAAAGACAGTTTCTTTCCAACCTATTAAAGATTAAAATTCATTTGGACATTGATAATAGTCGGTAATACTCAACGCAAACCTGAGCTGTCAAACTTCAAATTTTATTGAAACACTGGCTTTAGTGTTAGACAACATGAACTAATATCCTTGTGATAATAAGCTTGCAGCTAAAATGGTGGAAAGGAGAGTGTGTCGTGTTTCCACGACAAAGAAATGAAAAACAAACAATCTATACTACAGAGTTCTTACTTTTCTTATTCATGTTTGAAGTATTGTTTATATTTCTCTTGCTTGTTAGATGAGAACGAAGTCCTGACGCTTCATGTAGGTAAAAATTAATTGATGAATCTATTCTGAAGTTCTGGTTTGATAATATTTTTAGGCCAGCATATCAGCTAGAATTGCCTCTCAAGATGAAAAGATGGCTTCACTTGAGGATAGAATTTTGAATCCACATAATTCTGCTGCTGTTATGGATGGATTGAGGGTAAAGGCAAAGAACTTATTGCTTAGGTTTATGATTAAAATTTGTATCTATCATCAAGGATGTATTGGCAAAATGACAAAGTAAACAGGTCCCCATTAGTTAAATATTATCCCCCTGACCATAAAATGGAGACATGCTCTCCTTGTATGTTAAGCTGAGCTTCCAAGGTCAATCCAGTTGTATCATGGTTGGAGACTGGGAAAATGTACATGTAATAATTTTATAGCAAAAAGTCTTGTTTTCTTGCAATTAATAAATTAATAAATGAATGAAACATGAAAATTAAGAAAATCAATGCTGATCTACTGAATCAGATTTAATTGAACTTTAGAAATACAGGCCTTTTTTGTCAATCAAGCTTTTTCCATATTGCAAAGTCTCGCATATTTGCCATGTCTGGCAGTTCGCAGTGGTGTGCAGGGTTCAAAATAGCAGCCGACACTTTGACCACACTTACCAGCAACAAAAAGTCTCTGCACACAAGTTCTAGTAAACTTTTTCATATCAGACAATAAAGCAGCTAAGAATGTTTTAAAAGCTTTTTTGATTTATGCAGAGGTCAGAAGAATTGGAAGTAGTGAGAGAAGCTCTTGAAGGCCTCAGAAGTTGTTTTAGGCCACATGATCCTCATCATCACACACTGGATACTTTAGAACAGGTATGAAATTAGGTCACCAACTATTAGAAAGGTGTGCATTTCAGATTGTAATAATGATCATAATATAAGTTATTGTTTTAATCACCGGGCCTTCATCAGTAGTTACCTGACAGAAGAATGGTCATGTGACATTTAATGCGCTGCGTGGTGGGTGTTTAGAAGTTCCAGGCCCTCAACACAAGCACCTATGATGCTGTGCTATGGTCACATATTTAAAGAATGCATGGTTATGTGAAAATAGAACAGTGTGGTGGATGTTTGTGACCAGGGGCTGCTCCAGGAATCGAACTGCCAAACATCTACGGTGACTTAGCACTTTTGTCATGTAATCATGTAACCATGTGCCTGACCGTAACATGTAACACGATTGACTGAAGAACAGTCTTGTGACAATAGCACAGCATAGTGGATTTTTGTGGCAAGGGGATGGAAATCCCAAACATCTATGCAGAATTTTTGTCACATACCGGAAATCGTTGGCCTGTGAAAACCAAGCAGAAGTAAGGAATCTGGTAATCGTATAATGAAGTATAGATTTCATTTTGATTTTATTCGATCTGAAATTAAAACCATTCAATTTACGATGAACTAAAAAAAAAGATCACGCAAAAGAAAAGAGGCACCTAAATGAAGAAGAAAAATAAGCCGATCACTAAATTAGGGAACAGACCACACAGTTGGTAAATCACCTCTTTGTTCTAAATGAAAATGACTTAAAATGTTCTAAATTAAAACTTTTAATAACAAAATATTGAGAAAAATGCACTTACTTTGCGAGAGGATTCCAAAGTTATCATGAATAACCCAAATACTTAAATAAAAACTTTTTTAAAAAAAGTAAAGTCTGTTTACGAGCCAAGTGGCCCATCAGAGCCGGAGCTTATCCCGGTTTCTGTGGCATGAACTGACTAGGAGTATTTTTTTACTCCCCCCTGGATGGGATGCCAGTCCATCGCAGGGTTACCCCCAGCATTTTGCCGTACCCATTTATACACCTGGGTGGAGAGAGGTACCGTGGGAGTAAAGTGTCTTGCCCAACAACACAACACGATGTCCCTGGCCAGGACCTGAACCCGGACCACTCGATCTGGAGTCGAGCACACTAACCATGAGGCCACCACACCTCCCACAAAACTTGCCAACTTAAAAACATATGTTAAAGTGACTATGAGAAAACCACACTGTATTAATAATACTGGTTAAAAGGCCTATTGATAACTGTAACTAATCAATGAATCTTTCTTATCGTTTCCTCTGTGGTTAAACAGGAAATTAAGAATTGTTCGTCAGGCAACGAAATGTCTTTGTATAAACAATTGTGTCACCATGTACCTGACTGTAAAAAGCCCGAAGAACAGTCATGTGACAAATAAATATTACAGCATAGTTCATGTAGATGTTTGTGACTAGGGTCCGATGGAATTCAAAACATCTACAATGTAGCACTTTTGTGACATAACCGTGCAATCATGGTTCAACTTGAGGAATGTCTAGACTAAGACACCCATCTTAAGAATTGACTAATGTTTTGATGTTTTTGTTTTTATCTCCAGAGCATTTCATCAATACTCTCTTCATCAGGTCAGCATGTTCATTCCTCAAAGGGTTCTAATCTTGAAAGTACAAAACCTCAGGCAAGTATTCACAAATATGCCTTTAGAAATTAAAATTTCATCTCAAGAAGTGTTTCATGGTGACGCAGATTTTAAAGCGTGAAATGTTGTTTGATTTCTTTGTTTCAGGGTGTGAATGGATTCGACCATAGTAATGGCTACACTGCTAGCTTGCATCTCTCTCACAAACGTCTAGGTATTCAATTACATTATTCCAACATTATGTTATCTGCATATGCAATAATTTTTTTATTTCCTTGTTCCACTAATTCATTACTACATAATTATTGAAGTGCGAGACTTGACTTTCATTGAATATGCTCAGTGAATAACAAAATATCTCTTGAAAAAAGTTTTTGTAATTCCACCAGTATTCCTTGGGTTTAATTTGAGGTACATGTAAACCATAATTCAATTCTGTTAACTTTTTTTTTAAATCCTAAAATATCCCAACAAAATACTTTGTAAATGTCGCTGATCTCAGTAGTGCATAAGGCATACAGAGAGTTTTGAAAACAGACTTTTTCCTCTGTTTTTGCCTCCTGCCCACACAAATACAGGTTTTTCTGACTGGCAAAAACTCATGTTTTATTTGTTTTTACTTCTACATGTAATCTTCACATTTTGAATTATTTCATTTTATTTTATTTTTAGAGTCCAGTCATTCTTCAGATATAGGAATCACCACTAAAGTTTTATATTTCACAGAGAAGTCAGTCACTCCATTTCTTACATCTATTCCTAAAAGGTAAGCAATGACATGTTTGGGGGATTATTTCCTGTAAAACAACGTGACTTTTAACAAAATTTCTCATGCAGACCCCCTCGCCTTGTTATTTTGTTATTTAGCAATGGTGAGATTTTAGGTACCATCTAGCATATTTTTACGTGAACTGCTTGTGACCTCACTGTTAACAGGTTGGACAAGTTCTGAAAAGTTGAAAATAATTATTGGCTGTTGCTTTTCTTATAAAAGTTAATGGCCAAGCTAGTGAGAGACATTGGTCAATCTCTGAATAGACATCTCAGCTATCTTTCATCTCAGTTTATAAGAATTGAAAAATTCCTCAAGATCAATTAAAATTACAGCTGAATTTATTGGTGGCAGACCGAGGAGGTTGAATGAGAGATCTAAAGTGACCAAAGAGTGTTTTTGTTGATGATTCGCTGGTTGAATTCAAACTCACATCATATTGACCATAGAACCACAAAATCAAATCTTGCATCTTCTGACAACTTGGCACAGACGTTTTACGTAATTACTGTTTTGTTAAAATCAATATTTTGGGATGTG
This sequence comes from Montipora capricornis, assembly GCF_036669925.1. Lineage (NCBI taxonomy): Eukaryota > Metazoa > Cnidaria > Anthozoa > Scleractinia > Acroporidae > Montipora > Montipora capricornis. Next base: position 26,490,176 of record NC_090895.1, on the reverse strand, counting down.
TAATGCCATTTCCCTGGAACTATTAACGTTGCATCAGAAGCTGAGACATGACCTTGAAGTGTTTAACTCTGGTTCAATGCTGGGGTTTTTTTGAGTTTAAATAATTTCTTATTTGGATGTAACGCAGCTCGTGCATTTTCGGGCATGTGCAGCTTCGATCTTATTTTTGTCCACATTTGGTCATAAAATTGGTGCCCTAAAATTCCCAGCTTTGTTCCAAGGAAAAGAATTGCAAGTTGCACACTTCAAGGTCATTTGCTTCCGATTTGCGTTAAGTTATATTTTGAATTTACGTCAAACTCGAGTGAGTGGTGGAAATCAAGCCTAGGCTGACTGGTTTAATTGTATCTTACAGTGGGTTTGACATTTTCTTCTTCCCTTTTGTACAATGTCATGTCCTCCCTCTTCTCTTTCAGATTAGAAGATATAACTCTAGGAGACTTCAAAGAAGCCATTGACAGGCCAGGAATGTTTCGGTATCACTTTAAAGCACTAGATCCTGAATTTGGGACAGTTAAAGAAGAGGTATGGCTTAATGCATATTCATTGCAATGCATAAATTATGCATTGTGATGAATATGCATTAATTATGCATATTCATCATCATCTTACTATCCGAGCGCGAGGGCCGTACTGGGGAATATTGGCCCGAGGGCCAATATTGCCCAGTACGGCTCGGTTAGTAAGTAGCTTATTACATGGCTTTTTAATTACCTTTTGCTTTGTTTTTGCAAGCCCATAATCAGCCCGTGGGCATTACGGGAGAATAATGCCCTACAATTCAGTCACAATTAGCCAATCAGAGCGCGCATTATATCGGCTACAAACACAAGCCATGCATATAATAATTACATGTATTGTGGTATTTTGTTCATATAATATTCATCATAACAGTGGCCAAGAATTGAGAGGAAAATGGAGCCTATACCCCTCAAGGATTTTTTCTTTGTCTTCACAAAAATGGTCTTAATGAATAATATAATAGGTAATTAAAATTTGTAAAATTCAGCTTTAAGGCTATTTTACTTGCTTTTTTTGAGCGTGGACAACAGCTGTAGGTAGCCTTGCTATTAATGAAAATTTAGTGCTGTGCCACCTTAATTATTTTGCAGTTCTTTTGACCAGTTCATTTTTGCCGGCAGGTTATTGATAATGATGACAACGTTCCTGGCTGGGAAGGCAAGATTGTGGCTTGGGTGGAAGATGATACATCGCAGTCGATGCTTCCCCATCATGAACAAAATATGACATGACACAATGGATGTCTTCCCATGTTCTGGCATTCATCCAAACTTCTTGCTGACACATTGGAAGAGTTGCTGCAATTCTTCAATGTCCTCAGTAATTTAACCCCTGAACACTTAACTGGGACACAGTCAAAGCAGTCCAGATTATGGTTTTGTTCAGACCAACTTCTAACACACTTTAAAGAAATTAAATTTATTGATGTGTGAAAGATGTTTTAAATCATATGACCAGGGCCATTCTGAAATATAACTTATGGATGGACGACACTAGTACTGTAGAATACTTTGTTACAGTGAGCCAAGAACTTCAAAGAAAGTATTGGCTGAATGGTGCCTTTCACCTCACAGAATCTTTTTGCTGTAATAAACTTCTGTAATTTTTTCCAAACTTATTCTGTTGCTATAATTATTGTAAACACTTCATACATACATTACCTACATACATAATATATGTTATAGTTGACCACTCCCTATAAGGGCTTTTCAGGGCCCATGAAACACACTCGATGAAACAAAAGAAGAGAACAACAAAAATTTAATGATTTTTTTTAAAGAATCCCAACTTGGCTGGAGGCAATCCTGGTGTCAATTTACAAGTGCAGCCGATAAGTTGAACTAGGGACTGCCAGGAACTAATTCAACCAGCGGTCACAACAGATCTTGACCCTGGGATCTCCAAATCTCAAGGCAAGAGCCCTAACCACTGGGCCACACTGCCTCAGGACTTCAAAGCCCATGGTTTTTAATCCTTGTGCATTGGTGGACAAGGTGTTCAGTACCATGTTGACATTACAAATTTCTTTGCACAAGCAGTTTGTGAAGTCAGTAAAATGTGAACAGTCCATCCTCATACATTGCTCTCTTGTTGACTAAACTATGGACACGCGGTTGTGAGGCATTAAAATAAGTTTGGAATAATAAGTTGCAGATATGTGTTTATTGTCGCAGAGGAGTTGAGGTTGGATGCACTTTAATGAGGTAGATAGGATATGAAAAGTTCTTAACTTTATAAGTGTATTGTCAAGTAGCCAGGATTGTGCACAGAAATGTTTTTTTCCGGGTGGGAAAGTTTTAGCTATGACTTTACTACCCTGTAATATACACACCGTCATACAAAGACAGCAGATTTTAAGGGCACTGTCTGTTTATATCCAGGGCTGGGAAGAAGAGAAGTGAGTGAGTGGACCTTTCTCTTGTGAAACATTTTAGTGTGTGTGGTATATTTTTGTATTGATTGGTACAAAGTGCACTAAAATATGTAGTTCTCTTTTTCAATAGACTTGTCTATCAGTCTGTTTCTTGCATGTACTTACTCACCAGCAGTGTCAAAAAGTCAATTTTGGGAATTCAGTTGAAGCCTCTATAGTACATGGAGGAAAGTCTGGATTTCTAGGGAATCTTTCCTAGTCCTGAGAATATCTGAGTAGGAGAGAAAGCCAGCTGTCAGGGAATACTGAGTGTTAAGATGAAGCCAGTTATGAGGAGAGCAAAACAATGATAAATATAAGGGTAATAATATTTTTAAGTCCAGGATTGCAAGAACTGTATGACATGCACACTCCATTTTGATTAACACTTTGAAGCGTCTTGTTTTATTAGAGAAAAGAAAAACAATGAAAAATTATCCCTGTTTGGTGAGTTCTCCATAGCCATGTTCAAGGCAGGTAGTGTAGGCAGGGTTGCACTGCCAGCCAAGATCAGAATGGGCCATGCTAAACCACGAAACGAACCACCAAAACACCATGTATGACCCCACCATACATTGAATACTAACCGACAGAGGTTGGATTTGAGATTAAATATTGTTTTAGGCCTAAAACGTTATTGCTCCTAATTCATTGAGGTTAAAGGCACGTTCGATTGACCGTATTCCGGAATAGGAATACATGGAATAGAAGTTAGAAATCCTTCGTTTTTACGGAGATTCACATTAAAATTATCAAACACTTGCTAAAATGCTATTTTAAGCATACATCATAACATGTATATTATTATCCTTGTTGCTTCAAAAGCGCCAGACATACCGTTTTAAATCACCACTCCGCTTATTCTTATTCCGGAATAGGGTCAATCGAATGCACCCTAAGATTAGGATTCAGATTAAGACTGAGATTAGGAGCAATAATGGTTTAGGCCTAATCAGGCCTAAAATGATATTTAATCTCAAATCCAAACTTTATCAGTCAGCATTCATAGTGATACATGGTGTTTTTGTTGTTTAGTAATGTCCGATGAGAAGTTCCTTGGTCAGCTTCTCTACTACACTTTTGGATAGTTACGTTATTCCAAAATGGACACCATTGCAGTATTCATTTGTTTCCTTGCAAATTTAGCGCTTGTTGCCTTGTTCTTAAACTACACGTAAAAATTCAAAAGAGTATTTTAACCTTGAACGAGGCAACAAGGGACAATAATTTGCAAACAAATGAAACTGGTGGCCATTTTGGAATAAGGTGTATAGAGCTTGCTACATTTGACTTCCTACATTTTAAATCCAGCTGTTGTCTGGGAAAATTTTTTTACGAAACTGGGAACAGTTACCCTTACATTAGGGTTATCAGTGCAACTCTGCCTGCCTTGTTAGCAGCCCTGTGCTGTAGTCAAATATTGTAGAGGAATACTTGTCAATAGCTAGCACTTGGGTAGCTTGATAAATAACAATTATTGTTAAATTTATTTCATTTTAAAAAAAGGGCATAGAAATACAAAAATTTTGTAAAAGACTATGGTAAAGAAATGTTGTTGACACTTGGTATGTAAATATTATTGTCTAAATATGTACAAAACTTGTTGTATTATTAAAACAAATTCTTTTTAGCAAAGTACAGCTGTAGTTACATGTAGTATTGCATTGCTTTTCTCTTGCCTAATCTCTCGAATAAAACTGACTTTTAACTTACAAAATTAAGGCATATGGCCTAAAAAAAAATGGTACATCTGCCTTTTTTTTGGGATCATTTGAGTGATACCTGGGGCCCGTTTCTCGAAAGTCCCGAAAAGCCATCTCTTAACATGTTTTCAAGGTAACAAAAACAAAATTAACTGTGAAGTTTGACAAATTAAATGCTCTCCGTTCTTGAGTTACAAAGGGAATTGTGACACCCGAAAATGGCCCGTAAAGTTTCGAGACTTTCGAGAAACTGCCCCCTGAACTGATCTTTCACGGTATTTTTTTACTTTTCTATGTTACAATTCTTATAATTCTTATATCTTAAGGGTTTAAAAACCCTTAAGTACTGTTTAATAAATGGACAGGTCCTGGAATGTTTTATTGGGTCTTACCCACATTTAAAATAATTATTAAATTGGAAGGTTGGATAACCTTCAAAAGCTCATTAATAATTCATGACCCAGTAGCCAATCAAAACAATGAAAACCGTCATGTGCATGAGCTTTCAACCCAATAATTAAAAGTACTCCTCATTAGAATCAATTCTTTGTAGAAGAATAGTCATCAATTAATTTATAAATTAATTTATAAGAACTGTGATGCGCTGTAACAATCTATGCATTACACTGGATCTACCCCTCACATTTTGAACATTTGTTCGGACTCCCGAGGGACACACTTTGTGGAATGTTTTTTAAGCTATTAAAAAATATTGCATGTGTTTTATTGGGTCTAAAAACACTTGGCAACGCCTCGTGCGTTTAAACCACGCAGGAGTCAGGGTGGCTTAGCGGTTATCCACCGTGCCTGTCACCTCTGCGACGCAGAAAATATTGTGAAAATGAATATTTTGGTGGTTGCTATTTTGAAATTTAATGTTAAACACTGAAAATATTGTGAAAATGAATATTTTGGTGGTTGCTATTTTGAAATTTAATGTTACACACTGACACTACTTCACAGGAATATTTAATTAAGCTTCCCATTTGTGATAGTGATTTTTCTATGGTTATTGAGACTACTGCTTTTTGTTTGAATTATTTGAAGTTTAAATAGCTTATTCTGTTGTACTTTTACTTTAGTGTGTAACCCTCAGTGATTGATGAAAAGTATTGTTTAACATTGCAATGGCCTTGAGGTTGTATAAAGTAAAGTAAAGTAAAGTAACCATATTTAACGTCGATAACTCGTAACAGTAATTCAACTGACAAACCTGAGGTCGACGGTGCGCTCATTTTACTCCCCCCTCTCCATCAGTGCTCCGTTTTACGGGGATTTAAAGCTACTTAGCTACACGGAAAGGAAAGAAGTCGAAACAAGGATGCGAGATCCGGGAATCGAACTCAGGACCTCTTGCACCAAGGCCGCGCACTAACCGACTGTGCCATCCTTGCTCCTCAAAGCAAGGTTCAGTCGATCCAGTTTTCCTCCCTCATCAAAATAGACTCTCAGTTAATAAAATCTGGGCAGATAACCTTGAAACGGAAAACCTCTGGTATCTCTTCCTTTCATTGTATTAAAAACGAATAAAGTTTCCTTTCTGTCTTTCAAACCCAATAAAACACTGCTGCTCATTTATATACATTACTTTAACTCATCTTGAATTTGTCCTTTGTTTAATCCAGTCATCCCTAAAGTGGCCCCCGAGGATAGAGTAATAATTATCTGTAAGTTTAAAGACCAGAGTAAAAATAAATTATTATCTGTAAGTCTTACTCTCGACTACCTCTACATTGCCAAGAAGGCTATGAATTCACATCCCAAAAGCACTGTCTCCTCTCTGTCACATAAAAATCAAACAGATAACACTTTCCACAAGTTTTGATCCCACAGTGATACTCCATTGGCTGCCCATCATCATCTTTTCCTTGGCAGAGCTTCAGTTGGCAAGGGTACCAGCTTATGCAAACTTCTGTTCTGCAGACACATTCTGCACTCAGTTCTGACGTATCTTTGCAGCCTTTCAATACCTTTATAAGACCTGATTGATCCTGAGAGGCAAGCTCTAATTTGTCAAGATCTTCCCTTGTTGAATTTTCTAATGGAAAGAAAAATAGGTAAAGTGGAACACTTCCTGTGTACATTGTAAAATGTTAAAAAATGCCACAAGACCCAAACAGGCACAGTTTAATGACATTCACATCATAATAAGCTTCTCAAGGATACACCTGTTGTTGTAGTGCTAGAAATCTCGGACACTCTATGGAAGCATAATGGAATGGACCCACCCAAGGGAAGACTAAACTACCAGGCAGGAGTGCGAATGACATCCATAATGTTTGAATTTGATCACCACTGCTCTACTGACTGAGCCAAAAGACCAGACCAGAAGAGGTAGGGGTATTTCAGATCAAATCATGGTCAGAGATTTTTCTGTCTTGTTGTGTTATGCAAACACACTTTGAAATCTGAAGGAAAAAAGGAAATGATTTTTTGATCATAGCAACACTTTAATTCCATTTTCATCTTGTGCAGTGCTAACATCTAACGCTCCAAGAATTAAAATAACATTAAACTCGTAGAGAGTTAGATGGCAGCAATGAACTTTGCATCTGTAGTAAAAGCAAGTGAAACCATTGCTATTCCAGAGTAGACCACCTTTCCATGACATTCAGAGATGTTTTTCCTTTACTGTTTGGGCCTCACGTGTACAGTAGCTAATGCTAGGATTTACTGGGCTTTCTATCCCTGCATATTACCATTAGATAGTTAATTCCATTTGCATCTTGTGCAATGCTAACACTTAACTCTGCAAGAGTTAAAATAACATTAAACTCGTAAAGAGTTAGATGGCAGCAATGAACTTTGCATCTGTAGTAAAAGCAAGTGAAACCATTGCTATTCCTGAGTAGATAATGATATGCATGTGTGCTATTCACAGGGTTATTCCACTGCAGAGTATTTATAACTTGTATGTAATTGTGATCCCAAAACAAGGCTGCCTGTCTCAGTGTGAAAGTAATGTTGGAAATGCCTGAATGCACCCTAAAAGAGACCTACAGAGTTTTTCACAGGTACCCTTTTTCCATTTTAATTAAGTGTACCTTTCTGGGAACATCTTTCCATAATATTCAGAGATTTTGGGCCCCACATGCAGCTAATGCTAGGATTTACTGGAATTTCTATTCCTACAAATTACCAATTCCATAACACCTTAATTAATCAATTAAGTCTGTATTGTATTGTAAGTTACAGGACCAATGAAACAGTTAATGAAACAACTGAACAGAACAACTGTAACCAGGGGCTACCAGGAACAAATCCAACGAGTGGTCAAAGCCGGTTTTGAACCTGAGATCTCCGGATTTCAAGGCAAGTGCCCTAACCACTGGGCCATACTGCCTCCACCATTGCTTCATTGCTTAGAACTCCTAATGAAATGAAATGCCTGTATGCTATTCTCATGCTTACTCTTCTGCATGTACCTATTTATGACCCCCAAACAAACCCATTTGTGGCAGTGTAGCAGTTGGTCATTTTGAAAATGACTGAATGCACCCAAAAGAGACCTTCAAAGTTTTTTTATGGGTATCCCTTTTTCCTTTTTAAATGTGCCTGTCTGTGACCATCTTTCCATAATACCATAAAGACTCGCAGATGAGCCGCACTCGCAGATAAGCCGCACCCCGAGTTAAGCAACTCAAATTTTGGAAAAAAAGTTTTTCATGAAAGAGACTCAAAAGAAATCCAAAGTCGAGACCAAAGTGTTCTGTCTTCATCCAAGGCAAACCCGCCAACAATGGATCGAAAAATCCTTTAAAGTCTTACCCGTAATTTTAGGTCTTTAGTAGAATAAACATCATGTCTACCACTTATGACATATGATTGATATTATTCTGGTATTTGTTCACAGGTATTTCTCCATTCGAGTCAGTTTTTCCATAGAATTTTGCGCGTAAATTTGTTGTTTTCTTGCATGCACTGTGCGAAGCTGTGTAACCAGGCATAATATCAGACGATGGAATACTGGACACCTTTCCCAAATGGTCTCACAGATAAGCCAAACCTACGATTTTGATCGCAAATTTTTGGAAAAAAGGTGCGGCTTATCTGCGAGTCTTTACGGGTACTCAGAGATTTTTCTCTTTCCCATTGTGGGCCTCACATGTACATGTAACTAATTTCTAAAACTTACTGGGATTTCTATCCCTGCAAATTATTATTAGATATTTAATTCTATTTTCATCTTGTGCAAAGCTGACATCTACAAGTAACTCTCCAAGAGTTAAAATAACATTAAACTCAAAAAGAGCAACATGGCAGCACTGACCTCTGTATCTGTAGTAAAAGCAAGTGAGACCACTGCTACTTCTGATCAAATGAAATGCATGTTTTCTATTTGCACGGTTACTCCACTGCAGTATTGTAACTAGCACCTATTCATGACCCCCAAACAAACCTGTCTGTTGCAGCGGGGCAGTTCAATGGTCATTCTGGAAATGGCTGAATGCACCCAAAAAGAGACCTACAAAGTTCTTGAAAGGGTACCCTTTTTCAATTTTAAACGTGCCTTTCTGTGACCACCTTTCCATAACATTCAGAGATGTTTTTCCTTTTCTGTTTGGGCCTCACATGTACAGTAGCTAATGCTAGGATTTACTGGGGTTTCTATCCCTGCATATTACCATGAGATAGTTAATTCCATTTGCATCTTGTGCAATGCTAACATCTAACTCTGCAAGAATTAAAATAACATTTAATTCGTAAAGAGTTAGATGGCAGCACTGACCTCTGTATCTGTAGTAAAAGCAAGTGAGACCACAGCTACCTCTGACCAAATGAAGTGCATGTGTGCTATTGGCAGGGTTACTCCACTGCAGTATTGTAACTAGCACCTATTCATGACCCCCAAACAAACCTGTCTGTCACAGCGGGGCAGTTCAATGGTCATTTTGGAAATGTCTGAATGCACCCAAAAAGAGACTTACAAAGTTTTTGATGGGTACCCTTTTTCCATTTTAAACGTGCCTTTCTGTGACCACCTTTCCATAACATTCAGAGATGTTTTTCTTTTCTGTTTGGGCCTCACATGTAGCTAATGCTAGGATTTACTGGGGTTTCTATCCCTGCATTAAATAGTTAATTCCCTCTGCATCTTGTGCAATGCTAACATCTAACTCTGCAAGAGTTAAAATAACATTAAACTCGTACAGAGTAAGATGGCAGCATTGAACTCTGCATCTGTAGTAAAAGCAAGTGAGATCATTGCTACATTGTACTCCTGACTAAATAATGAATATGAATGTGTGCTATTTGCACGGTTATATGTAACTAGTACATATTTATGACCCTAAAACAAGGCTGCCTGTCTCAGCTGGTCATTTTGGAAATGACCGAATGCACCCTTTTTCCATTGACCCCTCAAGAGCCGTAGGATGACTCCAGTCAACGAGTAAAATTGTCTGGCGTTAGACAGAGTAAAATCTGTGAAGTTTCACTCCCAGGAAATCAATGTTTTAAAGTAAATTCAAGTCCTTTACACACTGTACTACTACTATAAATTATATATTTATAATACATATATCAGTTACTATAGTCAAGCTACAGCTAGTTTTTCGCCAGGTCATTTTATGGGTCCAATGCAATGCATAATGTGGGTGATAAATTGAAATTGAAATAACAAAGAGCTGCAACTTGAGGAAAAGTGTGAGAAATAAATTATTTCTTGTCAGATTTATAACATATCAAATCCATTGAATCAAGCAACAAAAAAGGCTCTTAAACTCAGTAGGCCATACTGTACAGCTCATCTTCTTGGTCAATCACAGCATCCTCTTTGAGAGATGCAACAAGCAATCTTCCTTCCAACCCTGGTCAGAGTTATTCTCTGTCCTTGTGTGGGCCCATTTCCATCAGTAGGGCTAACGCTCACATGGTTCATATGGGATAGAAGTCTAGCACTTCACATTACCCTCTATTCAGTTACATGTAACTCTGTTTAAAATATAAGTGCTACACGGCCAACGTTTGAAAAAAAAAAAACAATCCCTCCTTTCCTTACAAATAAACTTTTGTCAAAATTGATATCTTGCCTTTCAAAAGAAGCTTCGGATTTGTTCCTTCGAACAATACTTTGCCAGCATCTTTACACAATTCAGATATCTTTTCATCTGTCGCATTCCTTGAATCCAAATATACAACATGATCCATCTTATGAGGTTCACTTCCTAAATCCTCTTCAGGAACTCGGATTGTGCTTGGGTTTTTCTGTAAATTAAAAAAGATTGTCCACTGTCATATGGCATTGCCTAAATGTACATAAGCAAAGTCAGCAACACCTCTTCTCCATCATGAGAAATTCTGCTTTAATATAAGAACATTTGGGTTTCACTTTACATTTTGTACTTGTCAAGTGGTCATGTACGGTTGGTACTTTAAGTAGGGTTATTAAAGTGTATCATGATACGGTGTAATGATATGTAATACAATTAACATTTATCCTGTGAAATCGTGTGGAATATCGCCTGATAATTAGCTGACGAGTCCGTAGACTGAGTTGGCTAAAATCAGGCGACATTCCGCAAGTTTGAGCAGGATAATGGTATTATTATTCAACATGTTGGTGACAAAGCACAATTTTCCACAACACTAAGGGTGCGTTTGATTGACCATATTCCGGAATAGGAATACATGGAATATAAGTTTAAAATCCTTCGTTTTTACGAAGATTCACATTAAAATTATCAAACATCTGCTAACATGCTATTTTAAACATATTTTTATTATCCTTGCTGCTTCGAAATGCGCCAAACATACTGTTTTCATCAGAATAGGGTCAATCGAACGCGCCCTAACAAGCTGGTCGCAAATGCTGTTCCAGAAAGTATGAGAAAGTCAACAAACATTATGTCAATGTCTTTGAAGGTGAAGAAAGTTATGAGCACCCGTCAAAATTTCACATTTGCCCTCGAAGCTTTGCTTCTCAGCTGAATATTCATTTTTCCAACAATCTCTCAGCCGCAGACATTATCAGCCGACATACCAGCCGCCCGAAGGGGTACCCAGGTATATCCCTTTACAGCCACGTATGTCCATGTATAATTATCCATGCACACCTGACGAAAACTGTTGGCTACTCTTTTCCCTAAACTGAAGTAATCAAAGGCAGATTCTCTCAACCTTGAGATTAAAATTAATTTTGACAATGACAGCAGTTACTTAGTTATTCTACCCAAACCAGCCGCCATCTTCAAATTTGATTGAAACTCCTGGGACAAGACTCCCTCCTCGCTAGCTGGTATCACATTGAGTTGATGTGAGAATCATTCAATATTTTTACTTTGTTGATTAACTTTGTAAGCCAACTAACTTGTCTTAATTTTGACATGGAATCAGATGATATCATCTCCTCCTCTCCCAGCTCTGTTACAAAGCACATGGCTTCATATGAACTTTCAGCTTTATCCATTTCCCCAAGAACAACAACCTGGAAAACTTTGCGTTTCTAAAAACAAAAAGTAACAATCTTCACATCGTTATTTATCATCACAATTTAACATGCAGGTGGTAGAACAGTACAAGACATCCTTTTGTTTGCCTGCGAAAAACTTTAGGTGTGGAAATGACCCCGTATTAAAGCATAGGTTTATTGAAAGGTCGTTCTCTTTATTCCTCATGCAGTTGGCTCCCTTAGCTTTTAGAATCTCTGTACGGTGGCCAATTTACATTATCAACGTTAACTCCGTTGATAAAACCAAATTTTTGTATACTACTTCCCCACCGACGCAGCACCACAGTTTCTTTAGAAACTACCCCTTCATCCCTGTTGAGAAGGATTGCCTGACAAAGACGAGAGAACATGCCCGACTAATCTGGATGGAAATTAATTCGGTCGTGCCTCTCTGAATCAAAATCAGAGACAGTTAGGATTAGTATCGCGTTTACGGTAAACGAATTTCGAGCGAAATGGCACACTCACCAAACGAAAGTCGATGTAAACTCTAACATAGCGAGATCCATGCGTCATATACTCGATCGTAACGTAGTCTTTTTCGGGATCAGCAAAGAAATCCTTTTGCACGACATCGCCATCTGTCGCTTTAATGTTGACAACCAGATTCAAACTACCAGGCTGCACAAGAAAAACAAGCAAAATTATAGAATGGACCCATACGACTTCCATCGCCATCTTAGCGGATCGTATCATCACAACGGATTATGGGATATATATTGCACCCGATTCTGTACATTTCCTTTTGTGTACCCACCCCTACCTGGTGACGTTCGTTGAATAGGATTTTATAAATGTGCATCCTCTCCCTCCAATGGCAGGACTAAGCACAGTCTACATAAAAGGACAGAATAAATTGAGAAGTGAAATCTCTCCCTCCCTCCCTCCCTCCCTATGAATCCTGGACGGGAGAGGCGGCTTCCATCATTTTTCCATTATGGAATAGCCTGCGAGCAAGGTTATTGCACGCACGGGCTAGAGGCCCGTTTCTCGAACGTCCCGAAAAGCCATTTGTGAAACTGCCAACCGCTTGTTTTGGAAAGCCGATCTTTTAACATGTTTTCAAGGTAACTATAAGAAACGTAACCGTGTAGTTTGACGACTTAAATCCTCTCCGCTCTCGAGATACAAAGGGAATTGTGCCTCCCGAATATGGCCCGTAAAGTTTCGGGCCTTTCGAGAAACGGGCCCCAGGAGCTCATTAAGGGAAGTCTTCCAGCTCGTTCCCAGTTGTCCTCACGTGAAATCAAACGTGACTTCAACTGCGACTGTACAATCTACTTATTGTGGCCATCAGACGCTCCCCTAACCTTCGAGACTTGCTGGTTTCAGCTAACTTATCCACTAATGTAATTCCGCACTTCTTTCCGGTTCTTTCCGCTGTGGCAAAAACTGCGCTATCTGTCCTTACATTTTCCATGGACTAACCAATTACACATTCTTCATCCACTGGCGAAACACGCCCCATTAATTCCAACATAACCTGCGGAACTAAAAGCCTCATCTACCGTGATTCAATGTAACAGATGTCACCAACAGTACATAGGAGAAACTAAGCAACGAGTAAAGGACAGCTTTAATGAACATCGCTGCACTTAAGATAAGGCTAATCCCGGGGGGAAGGGGACTCCCATATAAAAAGGGGAGGGATGCTTGTCGTCTCGCTTAGGGGTGTAAATTTCGGACTTTGGTCCCAATTAGGGTGTTCTGGGCAAAACGCCATCATACACTGTATGTAGCCGTGAAGGTCTCCTTTAGGGTTGCGCGCGAGGAAATGTAAAAGTGGTGAAAGTATTAGATGATAATGTCTTTGCCATTATTAAAAGTCACGGTATTCTTTGTTTCTCTTTGTCTTAATATGGTCTCTTTTAAGGGGTCAAAAAAAGCCTGGGCCACGCCCAAATTGGTCTCCTATAGGGGTTTAATTTAAAATTTTCGACGAGCATCCCTCCCCTTTTTACATGGGATTACCCTCTTGCTCGAAATATTTACTTTTTCCCTGACTGCTAGGACTACTAAATATGTATGTAGAGAGTTATTGCGCATGTGGGGATCGTTTTACAATCAGCCACGCCCTTTCGTTGGAAATGGTTGGGTTCGTAGCACAGACATGATGGCATTCGGGATCTTTTGACCCCCCTGACCAGTAAAGTGTGCAATAATGTTGCGTCGGAGCCACGCCTACAGCCTCTCGACAATGAACGATTTGAGCAAGGGTCAGCAGTCACAAAGGTCTTTTGTTCCGTTGGTGAACAATGTTATTGGTAGAAAAAAAGGAAAATACTCATGCTGTACGTGTAGCACGCATTTCAGTGCATTTCTTTGCCGTGCTCCACAAATCACCAAACCGTTCGGGTTTTTACGGTTGAACGCGCACACACATAAACGCAACCTCGTTCCCAGGGTCTCTCTTTTCTGCCTCCATTGTCGTTGGGAAACGACAACGACAATGGAGGCAGAGAAGAGAGAGGCTGCGAACGAGGTTGACATCAACGAACCATTCGTTTGCTCTCAACCTAGTTCCCAGGGTCCTCTCTCTTCCTTCCTGCCCTGGGAACGAGGTTGTTGCTATCTTTACTAAACGATACTTGGCCTGTATCAATACAACGTGAAAAAGATGAAATAATATTTATATTTTATAGTGATGTTTTCGTTGACTTTGCCGTGTTCCTTGCTTACACTAGGGAGTTTAAGATCTACGGCGCGACGGCAAAGAAAACGTCACAAATTTCGCATAATTAATAGGGACCTTAAGCACGCGCGTTTTTGAGACGAGGATGGCAACCGGAAGTGGCCTGATTTCCCTTTCAACTTGTCTTCACTCAACCACATTAGAGATGATTAGTATAAAAATCTAGGAGACACCACTGTCCTGGCACGCGAAATGTTCTCTTCCGGTTGCCGTCCGCGTCTCAAAACGCGCTTGCTTAAGCTCGCTATTTAATTTAAAGACGACGGCCACGGCAACGACAACGCCAAAAAGCAGTAATATTATTGGTTAAAAAGGGAAAAAATGATCGTGCTGCACGAGCGGTACGCATTTTTGTACATTTCTCTACCGTATAATACAACGTAACATGACCACTTTTCAGGTTTTGACAACAACGTGGACAAACAACAGTGAATCTTTCTTTCTCTCTCTTTATTTCAAATTAAATCAGTACATAACAATCTGACCAAGATGAAAACACCGTGAAACACTTAGAATAGCTCACACTACTGGTTTGAAGTGACGTTTTCGTCGCCGTAGCAGTCGTGATTTCTTAAACTTCCTCCGACTCTCTCCAAATGGTGAAAGGCATGTCATGGCTAATGACTCGCCTATCTTTCGTCATCTTTCGATTCAGTATCAGAGGATCCAGGGTGCATTTCCCTCGCAGCTATATCTGGTAACTGCGCAACTGCAGAGGTCCGTTGTTTAGTTTACTTGCCAATCTCGACCCCAGAGCTCTTCTCTTGGTCGATCCGAGGCTCTGGTGACGAGAATGGTTTCCTTACCGGATGAATTTTCGAATATTTTCAATAGAGGAGCTGAGATGGTCTAATTTTCATTACTTCGAATTGTTCAAAGTTTTGACTTTCATCACGTCTCTCCAAATGGATTTAAAACAACATCCATAGAAGGTTATTTTTAGGTGGCCGCATTATTTCGGCAAATACCCCCGGTCACCACGCCCAGGTTAAAACTCGCGCTCGCTACCCTATAGCTGACCCTAACTGGTGAACTCGCTCACGTAGGCAAGTTTGCTCACCATGCATAGGCCGTTGCTTTGCCCACAATACTCAACCTTATGGTTGCGTGAGATGTGTGTGAGCTTGTTATAAGAGTCTCTTTTAATTGTCTAATTTTTCGGGCAATTTCCTGCTCAACCAACTGTTTCATTCCGTTCCTGTTCCACTTCACTGCATGACCCGGTAAAGCGAGGGCAACCCTGAAACCAGTAATCCGGAATCCGGAATCACAGTCATTGCGTTACCAATACAGAGGGCAAAAACTATCCTAAATATTCATAAAAGCTAACCTTAGACCCAAAAACGTTTGTTTAGGCCTAATTAGGCATAAGGTTAGCTTTTATGAATGTTTAGGATAGTTTTTACTCTCTGTATTGGTAAAACAATGACCTGTGATTCCGGATTCCTGATTCCTGATTTTAGGGTTGCCCGTAAAGCGAGGCGTAGGCGAGTTTTACAATTAGGACGCAGCTCTTTACAACCTCTGATTTCATTGAATCCCTTTAGGACACAGCTCTATTGTGTTTTACGAGTTTAATTAACGTAGGCGAGGGTCACCGGTATTCATTCAAGCTTTTAGATCATACCGCCTCGACCTTTTCATTGTTTACTTTCCGGCTCTGCCCAATGCTGCATGAAAAATAGGCGGTTATTTTTAGCTGAGAAAAACGATATGGTTAAATGATCGGTCGACGCGATCTGTATATCCCCATTGCATTCACTTGATCAGTAGTAGGAAATGGTAGGGAGGGTTGCACTTTTTTCTTTTAGAAAATTGAGGAAATTTTCCAATCTTCTATGTGAACAGTGCAAAATAAAAGATCATCATTGTTCACTTCGATCACAGCAAATGTCACGAAATGTCACGGGTTTTTCGTGACTTCCGGTGAAATGTGGTAAACATGCGAACGAGGTGAACCTACCGACTTCGTTGACGGTGTTAAATAGAAATATTCGCCAGAAAAACAGACGTTGAATATCAAATAATCTCGTTCGTCGATCTTGTACCATGATGGACACCGAGAGATGTGAGTTAGCTGAAGAAGGAGCAATAGCCGTTGATGAAGGTGAATCGACAACCTTTGTTGAAAAGTAGAAGTAGAAATGGATTGTTTTAATTTGTACCTGTTTGCTACCCTGGCGGCCGGCGGGTGATCGACACAAAAAATGAATCAGAAAATCTCATATTTATTCCAACACATCCCAATGCTTGTATGCATTTCGATCGGCGAATTCAGGACCAGTGGTAAAAATTTACCTAAATCAAGTTAATACAGGGGCCCACACACTGTATCTAAAGTTCCTTTGATGAATTCACGAATTGCGAAATATTATTTTCAATAAAATTGAAGCTCGTAATTTTAAATGGGCATTTCGATCCAATTTTTTTACTTCTCTCGACGATTGTGTTCGATGGTTGAATCAGTCAACATTTGCCAACGGACAGCAAATCCACAAGATAGCTAACAGGGATCGATTGTTTCATTTTTTTTTCATGTTTGTACGATGTGATTCGCGTTTCTAAAGGTCAGTTAACAGAAATCAGCTGATTTTCAAGAGCTTATTACGCTCCGTAAAATTGCCATACTTGGAATACGTTCTTGATTTTCATAATTATCGCAAGAAATATTTCTTGGGGTTTTTGGAATGAGCTTATGTGGATAAAAGAATATAATATTTTTAGGAACCCCATCTATTTTCTCCCGTGAATTGGAAGAAATTATCTCGCCACAGGTATTGCGGTTTCAATCTTAATTCTTTCCTATGCTGCTGTTATAAGTGTTGAAAATTCAGCAGAGCTTTTTGCAAGATATAAATTTAATAGCTTCTTGCGTCGACAATACGCCAATCCAAGCACTCGTAAGATATGTACTGTAGCTTAATTTTAACCAATCAAACCTGGGATTAAGTTCTGGATTAGCTCCCGGCAAAATGGCCGACGACTGGAAACACATCGAGCGACCTGTAAATCTATCGTTGAATATTCCTGAGAAAGGAGAAGGAACTCCAGAGGCATCCAGTTCTAACGAACGCGAACACGTTTTTTCTCCAGATTTAGCCAGACGGCAGCGTATTTTTAGCGAATCTCCAAAGTTTGCTTCCGCGGTGGGAAAGGTAATTGCACAAAAAAGACACGATGTTTTCCATACTTTGCAAGAAACTTTGGAAGTTCTCAAAGACGAGGCTGAGGTTTCAAGAGATTCGCACAAGAAAGAAGGCTTATGGTGTCATCCTTTTGAAATACCTCGGCATCCAATAGAAAAGATTGCGTTAAAAAATGAGGAGGTCGCTTTGCAATTGGAAAGGCAACACTCGAAAATGATGGGAAGCTTGACTCCGGATGACTTTAGCGACTTGGAGGAAGCTGTGACGAAAGAAGACACGGCCGATCACATGAACCAAGAAGATTTCCCTTTTTATCAAAAAGTTTCCATATCAGGTGGAGACATCAGTGGGGTATGTACTGTCTTGTCCGAATTTCTAGCAGCCTCATTTTCAAAGCGAGGCAAAGTAACCCTATTCGCCCCCAAGGGGGATTTTTCCTTCAGCACCAGGAATGGCAACCTCTAAATGGTTCAAAAGCAGGAAGTCAGCAGATCATTGAGTTCCAGCCCTTTTGCAAACCAATAGTGGTTGCGAAGACGTAGGAAAATAGACTCTCACAATCATTGCATATTGTTTGCAATTAGCCATAGGTCACTATTCTTGTTGCTGAGAGGAAGACTGAAGGCTTCTGGGGAAATAATTAGTGAATATTTTTGAATCTGCAACTTTTTTCCGGATTTAAAATTTATTCCCATCCACATGTAGCATATTCAAATCGAATTTGCCCGTCCACACGCATCTGAAACAATACCGGATTCACTCTGGTACTCAGGACTCCTCAAGGAAACAGAGGTAACAAAGCATACGCCATGTAGCCCTGGACAGCCATCTTGAGAATTGATTTCACGGTGAGGAACTGGGCTCAATCTTGTTACGTTATCCAGATTGAAAATTTTCTGGATTTAGCGTCCACACGGTTCCAGATTCATAGCAGATTAAAAAATATCCACTCTGGAGAGCGTATTAGAAAAGTTCCGGATTTGCCAGCGAATTCAACAGATACATGTGGACAGAAGGCATCTGGAAAGAAAAAGTTGCGGATTCAATCACGCACCGGTGGCTCAGTTGGTTGAGTACCGGGCTGTCACGCGGGAGGTCGTGAATTCGACTCTGGCCTGACTAACACTCAGGGTCTTAAAATAACTTAGGAGAAAGTGCTGCCTTTGTAATTACATCTGCAAATGGTTAGGCTTTCAAGTCTTCTCGGATAAGGACTGTAAACCGGAGGTCCCGTCTCATAGCCCTGGTTGGAAATTAAATAGTATGGGACATTAAAGAATCCATTCACTGTTCGATAAGATTAGGGGACGTAGTCCCCGGTGTTGGGTTCTGACCTTATCTGAGCGGGGGCATCTTTCACTTCCTTAAAATTAATTGTAAACTGCGTAACAAGCAGTCTGGCTAAAGTCCCCCACAAAGTATTGTAAACTAGTCCTGAAAAGCCCCGTGGGGAGAGACTAATAGCCTCACTTCACTTATCTTCAAAAATATCCAGATATGTGTGGACGGGACCTTAGTAATAGACCACTTTTGATATATTAAAATTCAGCTTGATAGTGAGGCTTAAAGGACACAAACAAAAGAAATGAATAAACATGTTCATTCAGTTTCCATTGTTTGTATCCTCTCGGCCTGGCTGCCAAGCTGAGTTTTAATATATCGAAAGTGGTCCATTCAAGTGAGCCAAAGAGGCGAGGGAAGAATGGGGAGAGAGGGAGTTGTAGGTACTGCAGCCTTTGCACTAAGTCACCGACCCATTCACATAATCGGATTGGTTTGTTGACAATGGACCACTGTCACATTTTTTTTGACAAGTTAATTACTTCTTGTCAGATGGTGATGTCAATCTGTCTTCGATTTCCCAAGGAGGTTTCTGTGGTAGGTTTCGGTCATTTGTCCTTTCAAATGAACCACTTCTCACTCTCTTCCCGTTCTCCCTTCGGCTCCCATGGGTGATTAAAGAGGGTGGCTTGACTGACTTAGCAGGGACTGCTAGCAGTCTAGGAGTGGGTAAACCAGAGTATCCAGAGAAAAACCTGTCTGAGCAGAGTAGAGAACCAACAAACTCAACCCACATTTGACTCCCAAGTCTGGAAATGGAACTCGGGCGACATTGGTGGGAGGCGAGTACTCTCACTAATGCGCCATCCCTGCACCCCTTATTGCTATCATCGCTGTCTAGTAAATTCCTAAAAATGTTTGATTTCAGGTATCAATAGATGAACTTCAGCAAGCAGCAAAGCTTTTGATAGAGGCTCTTTTTGTAAGAGCGAAGTACATGGCACTGAGTTTACAAAATTTTTGTCCAACAACTGCTCGTAAACTGAAGACTGTTCATAGTGATTATGATGTGGATGTTCACTTTCCAATGAAAAGAAATATCAGTATGGAGGAATATGGTAATTTCCTTTTCAGTTAGTTTGTGTTATCAGATCCATTTGAGCAGCAGATAAGTCATTAATAAAAGTTGAGTGCGTTCCAGGAGTTACATCATGGTTAGTTTTATACCAAGTACTGCCACATTTTTCTGTGAGAAAGTTCTTTCTCCACGGCATACTGGAGAAGTTGACATGATGTTAGAATGTAGTCACAGTCGTTTTTTAACTGCCTTCACCATAAAATGCAGATTCCGATAGAGCAGCTATTTGTGACTTTGTTAAATTTTCTTCAATTCAAAGCCTAACACTACAGACTGAGGAGACTACAAATCAACTTAATCAAGTGAAGCTATGATCTTACAGTTATGAACGCAATTTTAGCAATAACGTAGAGAAGTCTGAAAAATTCAGGACTTCAATGGGGTTTGAATCCGTGACCTTATGATGCTGCTAGAACACTCTAACTAACTGAGGTATGAAACCACTGATGTCGGGAGCTGGTCATTTGTGGATTCTAATGTTACTGTGATGAATGAATCAACAATGAAATGATATGTGAAATGACCCACAAATGACCAGCTCCCAATGTCAGTGGCTTCATAGCTCAGTTGGTTGGAGTGTTGTACCAGTATTGCAAGGTTATGGGTTCAAACCCTGTTGAAGTCCTGAATTTTTCAGGTTTCTCTATGCAATTGTTAAAATTGCGTTTATAACTGCAAGGATCATACATGTAGCTTTACTTGATTTCATATCCGCAGTTCAATATATGATGCATTTCATATATAATTTCATTTGTTAAATCAACTTAAGGCCCTTGAAATAAAATCAAATCAAGTATTGTTTTTAATGAGAGAAGAAAACTTGAGTATCTGGGCCCAGTTGTTCGAAAGCCGATTAACCTAATCCAGGATTAGCGTAAACTTTTCTTTCATGTTTTCAACCTTTTGTTGAAAGTTTATTTGCTTATTTTTGTTTTTCCAGATTGACTTCTTCTAATGTAAAGTTTTGCCAAATAACAGCGTTGAATAGCATTTGGGAGTAGAGAAATAAACTCCTTGGTTAACTTTTAATCTGGGATTAGCGTTAATCGGCTTTTGAACAACCGGGCCCTGGAGAAGAGGGGAGAACCATCAAACTCATGCGACATCATGTATTAGGGTGTTGATCTTGAGGAACAACCCAGGGTGTCATTTGTGGAGGGCAAACAGGGCTAAAACTTAACTCCAGAACTTGTTGGCCAGCTCATCCACTTTCATTGATTTCATGGTTGTCTGGGACATCATTAATTGGCCCTGGATTGTCTCAAGGATTTTTGAAATGACAGCAAAGTACTTTGGGTGAAGCTGGAGTCACATTGCAACAGCAGAAAAATCAAAATGGCATCTCATTATGGATCAATCATCTCAGAATTCGTAATGGTTAATCCCTATTTGAATTGTCCACTTAAAAAACTAAAAGTTTGCTGTATTCAGTTAAGTTTAAGTTGGGAAAAAGAACTGAAAGGTCACCAAATTAAACAACTAGTCATTTTATTTTTCTTGAAACTTTGCACTTTGCAATATATCATGCTGAATTCGTTGGTATCATAGTCGCATATCAGATGATTAAATCTCAAGTTTTAGTCACCCTGGTTCTTCTTAAAGCCGCCATGGGTGACCTGGGGACTGCCAAGTTTTAGCCTTGGGCAAATGCTCTCAACACTGGGCCAATGCTTTATGCTGGATTTTTAATGTTAACAATCTCCATGAAGTAATTTCCTTTGTTTCAGAGCAGGAACAACTCTGAGTTGACTCTTGATTTTGAATTTGTCATCAGATACCTGTTTTCAGTCTTTCGCAGTGCAGTCACCTTACGATATCGAAGTACCAGGTGATTGTGGATACCTTTTTGACATGATTGATGGTGTTGTTCAGATCACAGCTTGTAAAAGGATAACTAGTGGTCTTGCGACGGTCAACGACAATGCCAAGGCAGTTGAACACCCGCATCCAAACTTGCAAGAATTTTTTGAGGATCAAAATATTCTGCTAGCTCTTTCAACCCACGGACCTATGTGAGTATAAAAAGGCTGTTCACACTAGGAAGGTCTTTAGGGATGTTATTATCCAATTTTTTGTTATAAATTGTGTTCCTAGTATCAAGGTTAATCCTTTTCTGCCCAAGAGTAACACTTATAGATTTTACTCCGTAAAGCCGCGGCTACATGAGCAATTTTTGCTTGTGCTGGTGATGTGATTTTTTCAAACTTTGTCGCGTTGCCAGCGTGAGATGAAAATAGGGACCTTAAGCACGTGTGTTTTTGAGATGCGGACGGCAACCGGGAGTGACCTGTTTTCCCTTTCAACTTGTCTTCAGTCAACCACATTTATAGTGCTAAGTATCTTTCCTCCATTAGAGATGATTAGTATAAAAATCAAGGAGACACCACTGTCGTGGCACGCGAAATGTTCTCTTCCGGTTGCCGCCCGTGTCTCAAAAACGTGTGTGCTTAAGCTCCCTATTCACATGTGTAGCCACCTTTGAACTGGCGAGGCGAAAAAATCGCAAGAAAAAAGTCACCAGAGTTGAAACTTTCACGTCAAAATTGCAGAGATAGTTGCCCGTGTAGCCACCCTGCAACTATTTGCCCGCACTTGCGACGTGACTAAAGAGTATTTAGCCAATGAAATTAAAGTAGGAATGTCTGTTTATAGTGCCCAGGTCTCTTAAAGTATGCGATTCGTTCGACCTTCAATTTGTCGGCAAAATTTGTCACAAGTGTAGCTGTTGCTGGTAAAATCCGTTCTCAGGTTGAATCTGTTTTAACCTAGTAGGTTAAATTCGTGATCAGCATTTTACCTAGGTTGAATTATGCACTCAACCTAGCTTAACCACCCCCCCCCCAAAAAAAAAGGATACTTATACCTTCCCTCCTCAAGCTCTGCTCTGTCTTACGCATCTCAACACATCTTCTTAATCATCGATTTCTGTATTGATGCACTCACTGTGTATTTATGCACTCACCGGTACTCAAACTCGCACCCTCCAGATCTGTACTACTGTGTCTGTGCCACTACACTACAACGATGAACATGCTCAACCTACCACAGTTCTTTTTATTATTTACTTTTCTATGATTGGTGTAATAGCTAATCCTAACTGGACCCTAATTTTTCTCGACACTTAATTTAGACTCCAAAAAAGTTTCTTCAATCCATCTGAGTGCATATTCAACCTAGGTAAAATGAGGATCACCAATTCAACCTGAAAACGGATTTTACCGGCTACATAGCGCTCGTGCAGCTGCGGCTTAAAGCCAGACGATTTTACTTATCAACGGGGGCACCCTACGGTGCCTGACGAGTGAATGGGTTAACCTGTCAGAAACTATGTCCCCTCCATTAAAGGCTGCAAATGATGAAGTAGTTGGCTGGGAGGCTACCAGAAACCACACACCTTTACCACAGGCCTCCAATGGGGTGATAGAACAAGGACAGAATGAATGAGTACCGGTAATAAAGTAAAATTAATGGACGACTGTCTCATTATCCCATAAAATTTGAGATCTAAATTATGAATTTAAATTTCATCCCCTGGTTTGATTCCTGGGAGTGAGACTGGGGCATCCCCCGGCCACCTGAGGGGCCAATGGGTTAACCAGTCAAATACTATGTTCCCTCCATTAATAAAGTCATTAAAGTCATGACACATCCTTAAGGACATTCGCGCGAAATTTTTTCAAAACTGATTTTCTTCTGAAACTTTTACCACTGTAAGATGATGAGTTAGTTATGTCAGAAATGTAAAAAAAATGGGGGGTCACCGACTTCGTTTTGGAGAGAACATGCCCGGAAAAACACCCAAAATGTGACAAAATCGGGCTTCGTTATCAAATAAGGCCAGTGTCTGTAAACCCAAATATATTGCAATTAAATCTTTGAAGTGAAATCTTCTCTGCCAAATATTGTTTAAGTGGACTAATTAAGTGAATTTAGTCAACTGGTGAGGTTCCCTTAAAGATCAAGTTCGCATTTAGCGACCACAGTTTCACGCGCCTTGCAGCCGCAAGATGGCAGGATTTGATGTCCCGTGAGCAGAAATCTTGAAATTTTTTTGAACTTCCCACATTGATTTTTTGTTCATTTTTGGACAACGTGGAGATAATTGTAAATAAAATCCGTTTCTGGAAAGAAAAATAGGGGTCACCGAACGCCCAAGACCATTAAATCCAGGCAAAGCTATAGCAATGGCCTTTTGCCCTATCAGTTCTCATTTTATTACTTAGCGCGCGCGCTCGTGTATGACGTGGCGTGTGCATTTGCGTGCGCAGTAAGGATGCGCAGAAACAATTGGCGCGAACGTCCTTAAAGCCATGATTTAATAGGCACATGGTCCAGTTGCCATGGAGCTACAACCCTAGCTGAGATGTTTGCAAATACACCCCTCTTTCTACTTTTTGGGGAGAGTAATTCCAAGGTACCGGTATGTTTATTTGTAACCCACAAGTAAACCTTGTGAAGTTTCTCCCCAGCTATGGTCGCGTTGATGGAGGAGGGAGGGGTGGGGGGCGGAGAGCTCTAACCAATGAACCAACCATGCCCCCTCCACCCCTCCCCTCCCCTCCCCCCCCCCCTCAAAAAAAAAGTGCACTTGAAGAGAGCTGGTGGTGGTAAGTTTTCCGCAAAACTTGCTTTTGTTTAATATTGCCTGATACTTCTGACAACAGCAAGATTTTATTGCAGCTAGAAAAAATCTTAGCACCTTCCTCCATGTCTTTTCTTTCAAGATGCTTGCTATCACAGTCTGTACTTGAGCTACCAAAACAAAACATAGTTATGAAAGGAAATTCTGCTGTTAAAGAAACAACCAAACAAAGAAATAAAGAAAGAAAGAAAGAAAGATAAAAGGCTGATTAGGGTGAAATTTCAGTTTCCTAAAGTTTTTCAGTATTAAAATCTTCCTCTCTGTCCGTGTTACCAGCCCTTAATAGGCGATACTGATATAGGGTAGCATAGAGCAGTGTCTTATTGTAACCCTGGGAAGTATTCAATCCAAGGGATACACTCAATCCCTGAAAGTTTAATATTAAAGGAAAGAAGAGGAAAATAGGTATACTGTACGTTGACAATAACATTAGTGCTATTTCAGTTAATGCTGGATCAAAGAATCAGTGTTACTTTGTTTATTCAGAAAACAGTTTTTGATTTTGTGTCTTAGTAAATCATTTGCCTATCGTCGCCTGAAATACCTGGAATCCTGCTTTAGTCTCCATAATTTGTTAAATGAAAACAGAGAGTTAGCAGCTATGAAGGAAGTTCCTCACAGAGACTTCTACAATGTCAGAAAGGTAGGATTGAAATAATGAAATGTTTTTTTTCCTTAATAGGGGTCCTATGAAAGGTTATCATCTGCATCAAGCTAAATGGAGGCAGAGTGGCTGGGAAGTCCAGAATCCTCAGTGGCATTAGTAATGCCCTTCAGTAGTGAGGGGGCTTCCCAGTACTGAGGGGGATTCCCAGGGCTTTCAATAAAATTTGAAGTTAGTGGCTGGTTTGAGTAGAGTAACCAACTGCTGTTATTGTCAAAATGACTGTTAATCTTTCTGAGGTTTAAAAAAATCTGTCTTAATTACTTCAATTTGGTGAAAAAAGAAGCTGACTTCTTTGACTAAAATAGCCAACATGTTTTGTTGGCTGTCGGTGCTTACTGAAACCACTGGATTCCGACAACTCATCTTTAAGATGTGGCAAAGGGCAAAATTTTGTTAATTACCTTTAATTACTGGCTTCTTTAATTACTGGTAAATCATCTTTATGATATAATTTACAGAGCCACTTTAATCTTCTTTTAAGTAGTAATAATAATAATAATAATAATAATAATATTTGTATAGCGCTCATATCCTAATCGCTCATGGCGCTTAACAAGGTTAAAAGATACTAACTTAAATAATACTTACAATAATTATAATAATATTACTATATTAAGAAGTAAAAAGTGACTAAGAAATAAATCAACAAATAAGAAATTAAGTAGAAGAACAATCACAAAATAAAGAACGACTTTTTACAAATTATTTAGCAAAAAGATAAATTTTAAGAGATTGTTTAAAACGATCAAATGAGGGTGATCTACGCAGCACCAGTGGAAGCATATTCCATAATCTTGGAAATACGGAGAACGCTCTATCTCCGTAAGTCTTTGTTAGTTACCTTGGCTGATCTAAAAGCATATTTGTAACAGACCATAGTGATCGTGAGTGGGAATGAAATGTTAGCAAATCAGAAGGATAGGCTGGAGACGCTCCATGAATGGACTTACATACTAATAATAAAATTTTAAAAACTATACAATAATGAATTGGGAGCCAATGAAGATCTAACAAAACAGGAGTGATATGCTGAAACTCTGAACATATTGCAGTTTCTGTATCTGATATTTTGGACAACCAAAGAGTAAAGAATCACAAACTGATTTACATTACATTAACTCTTTGTAAAAATGCATGCAAAGTAGATTGTGACGTCAAATCAGGAATAGACCCACTCCCCTTCTGACTCGGTTGTGAACAAAAGATGCTTGGATTTTCGCAACTTTCAAAGCCTATAAAATGGCAGGATTTGTTGGAAAAATGAAAAAAATGGCTGCAATGTGTTTCAAACATCTGAAAAGATTCATTTTAGCGAGAAAAATATTTTGGGGTTAAGGGCACTTTAAGTTTGAGATCACTTAAGGTCATCCAATTGCATATCTCCTCCATACAACACTCGACCCGCAGCCTTGCATTTTCAATTTCCATTGACTCAATTTAAACATAGCTCTAGCTGCGTATCATCGGCATAAAGATGAAAATCCTCTGCAAGGCCACTCAAAGTGACACAAGTTAATGTGACAATAATTTGATTAAAACCATCTGAATATATTGTATTATGTGACACTAGGGGAATATTTCTAATGAATCTTGAAATCTTTTTAGCCAAAAACAAAACATTTATTTTTGCTCTTCTGCATTCAGTCACATAGGAGTATGGTAAAAGAGAAGCTCTGTACGTACATGCATGTATCTTCTAAGTCTGACATATCAATGTAATTTCTGGTGTCTTTTATTATTAGGTAGATACTCATGTTCACGCAGCTTCTTGTATGAACCAGAAACATTTGCTACGTTTTATAAAGAGAAAGATGAAGTACAATGCTGAAGATATTGTCATGGTCCATGAAGGGAGAGAAGTCACTTTGCGAGAGGTAAGTGAACAACTCAATCAGTGAATTTGTTAGTCTTCCCACGTTGATAATTATTTTCAAGACTACTGTAATTTAAGAGTAATAACAATAACATATAACAACAACAAAAACAACAACAACAACAACAATAATAATAATGTTACAAGAGGCATTTTGCTTTGGCTCGAAATAATGTTGTTAGATTGCACCAACCATTTTAGGGATCATAATTTTCTTCATTTTTACATCGAACAATAAATTAATGAAATTAGAGCCTGATTTGAAGGGTACTGTTAGTAGTAAAATACAGGTGTATGGAACAGGTTTATGTTTTTCACAAAGCATCGAAAGTTTTCCAAAAAAGGAAACACTATTGTTGTTTCAGTGCTTATGACTTGCTCTTATTTTTCTCACTTACAGGTTTTTGCAATGCTGAATCTGACACCATACGATCTTAGTGTTGACACTTTAGATGTTCACGCTGTATGTACTAAAAATTATTGTTCTTGTAAATGTTCCAGTTGTGTGCATATATGTGGTTAAATGGGTGGAAAGAATTCTGCTTCCGGCCTTAAATATATAGGGGTGAAACACAGTGTCAAATTATGCCAATGAACCCCTTTGTGTCTGAGGCTACCTCTTTGATAAGTAAAATCGCCTTGCATTTGGCAGAGTATAATCTATAAGTGCCACTCTTAGCAGGGAAAGAGTTTCATTTAATTCTTTCTCTTCAGGGCCCAATTTAAGGCAACATTTATTCTCTGCTGTAAAACGGCCATTGTTTCTCTGGTTACTCCAGGCTCTCTGATCTAAAAGCATGGTTCTCTCTTCCATTATTGTATTTCTAAGTTTTATTCCTGCATCATACAACACATGGGTAGAATATCTGTTCTTTTCTCTGTGTGGGAGGCCAGGATTCTTTGGCCTCTCCAGCTGCTTTTGTTTTGCCGGAAAGCAGAATGTTTACATTTTAATATACAATCTAGTACTTTGTTTATTTCCCTCACATGCTGGTTACATTTTACTCTTAAATAACATTACATGTTATTTTTATTTTTTAGGATAGGAACACTTTCCACCGCTTCGACAAATTCAACACCAAATATAATCCAATAGGTAAGGTTTTCTTTAGCAGTTAATTAATTTCCTTTATGACAGTCTATACGTTTTTCCTTTTTGCTGTTTTTTTTTATCAGACTTATGAAGAATGTGCACACATGAGCATAGTCAATAGTATTATTATTCAAGTGAAGCTATGATCCTTGCAGTTATGAACGCAATTTTAGCAATTGCATAGAAAAACCTGAAAAATTCAGGACTTCAACAGGGTTTGAACCCATGATCTTGCGATGCCGGTGTGATACTCTAACCAACTTCAGGAGCAGTGAAGCCACCGATGTTGAGAGGTGGTCATTTGTGGGTTCAAATGTTGCTATGACGAATCAATCAATCAATCATATATAATTTTGTTCGTTAATATTATTATTTTGCATTAACTTCTTTGTCTTGGTTTTCCGGTTTTTATTCATAGGTGAAAGTAGATTAAGAGAGATCTTTCTTAAGACTGACAACCATATCAATGGGAGGTATTTTGCTGAGATCTTAAAAGAAGTTATTGCCGACTTGGATGAGAGCAAGTATCAGAACGCAGAGCCCAGGTTGTCTATTTATGGCCGATCTCAAACGGAATGGGACACATTGGCTTCGTGGGCAGTCGGCAACAATGTGTATTCTGATCATGTGCGTTGGCTTGTGCAGATTCCTCGGCTGTTGTGAGTGTTACTTTTAAGTGATTGCTTCTGATGTCTTTATTCGAGGTTGGTTTCAGTTTACTGATCAAACATTAGTCAAAGAGCTCAAGATGGCTGGATATTGGCCTCGTTCTTTTTTTCCGTGTTTATGGGCCTTGACTTCGTCTTGGTCCATAAACACGGAAAAAAAGAACGAGGCCAATATCCAGCCATCTTGACCGAACAAGCTTGGTCAATAAAGTATTTATTACAGGGGATAAAACACCAAAAAAATGAGCGGGCAGTATAGCTCAATCTTGCCTGCTCACGTAGCCAATCACGGCACAGGATTTGGTTCATCTTGCCCGGTCACGCAGCTAGTCATATAATAAACTTTAATTTTGTTGTCTTCAAAACTGTCATCATCATTATCGTCATTGTCATCATCATCATCACCGTCATATTCATTATATCATCCCAACACCAGCATCATATATTATCATCATTGTCACCATCATTAAACTCATCCCACTTCCACCCACGTTAACATCATCATCTGTATCATGGTTGTTATTGACCTTAATTATCATTATGATCAGTATTGATGATTAGCAATGATGATCATGGTCATTTTGATGGTGCTCTTTTCTATCCTTGTCATCATCAATATCTTAAAATTTACTAACCAGAACTATTTTTGAGAATTTAGTCACTTTGTCACTTTCTTTCTAAATTTTGTATTTTGGACAGTGATGTCTACCGATCCAAGAATATTGTTAAGAATTTCCAAGAGATGCTGGAGAATATCTTTATTCCTTTGTTCGAGGTGACAGTCAACCCGCAGTCTCATCCAGATCTGCACAAATTTCTTACACAGGTAATGCAGACTCAGCAGACTGAGTGTTTGCTAAAATAGGCATCTGTTAACTCAAAGACTATGGCTCGCACAACATGTTCTCACACAATCCGCATAACTCCCATTACCATTGCAAGTGCCTTGTGAGGCAGTGTAACCCAGTGGTTAGGGCGCTTGCCTTGAGATCCGGAGATCCCGGGTTCAAGACCCGCTCTGACCACTCGTTGAATTTGATCCTGGTAGTCCCTGGTTCAACTTCCCAGCTGCCCTTGTAAATAGCCAACTGGTTTGCCTCCGGCCAGTTGGGATTCTTAACAGTTGTTGTTGTTGTGTTCTGTTGTTTCGTTGATTATTTCATTGGCCCTGAAAAGCCCCTATGGGGAGCGGTCATTTAAGTATGTATTGTATTGTATTAAGTGAGCTAAATGTGACAGCATCAGTTCCACTTGATTGATTGCTACGTGCAGGACAGAGTTGGCTTGCAGAACCCTTGATGCCCTCTTTTTAAAACAACTTGAGATGTGCTCCGTTCGCTATGTTTTCATTCTGATTAATTAACTGAGTGGGCCACACATTGTGGCAGTTTAAATTGTTCCCCATCTGGTCTTGTTCACTTCAGGAAAAAAATGTTAAATTGCAGCTAAACTTCATGGGTCTATTCTTGATTTCATGTCACAAGTTGCTCTGCACCCCTGTTTTCAAAGAAATTTTGCATTGCAAAGCAGTTTGTGACGTAAAATTGAGAATAGGGTACCGTGAAAAATCAACATTGTAATGGGGGGAGGGGGGAAAGTGGGATTTGTCCCAACAGTTTTACCAGGATCCTGGTCAAAAGACCTTGGGGCACTTGTCAAATTTGGCCGAAAAGTAGAGAATTTAATGTTACCAGACAAGCACACCAAGACATGCATCTGTGAATATGTGAACATGATTGTTCAAGGCTTGGTTCAAAGCCGGTTTCTAACCGATTTTGTTGACGACAGGTGATTGGATTTGATAGTGTAGATGACGAAAGCAAAGCTGAAAGCCATTTGTTTTCTCCACAAAGCCCACTGCCTGCTGATTGGACAAATGAGGAAAATCCTCCATATTCTTATTACCTGTACTACCTCTACTCTAACATGGTGGTGCTGAATCATTTAAGAAGGTACAGTTACACCGCATGTTACTCATCTTAAAGTTATTCAGATTATTGCGTTCGACATGAGGAGAACGCAATTTCTAATCTTGGGTATCTTGTGCATAGGGTGAGTTTTAGCAAATTTTAGTTTTTTTAAATTTTTTTAGTTTGTCGGCGTTTTCAGCGCCATATAGCGATACTCACCGGTGATCTATTGTCTGTTGAAGCAAAGGTTCTTTTGTTCTGTGGTTGGCAAAATCTAAATATCAAAAGAATTGTTTGTCAACAGTGAATATCGCTATTGAATTACATCATACGTGCATTGATGCATCATATGCACAAATGACCATCACGCACATCATTATTTTTGAATGTGACTGGCTTTTCACAGTTTATGGTAAATGCACATCTGGTGCGTCGTATTGGCAATGGCTGCAGGATGAAAGCAGAGTTTACTATTGTAATTCTTCTAAACAAAATTGCGGTCAAGTGGTTAGGATACTTGCCTTGAGATCTACAGCTCCTGGGTTCAAGATCTGTTCTGACCACTTGCTGAATTTGTTCCTGGTAGTCCCTGGTTCAACTTCCCAGCTGCACTTGTAAATAGCCAACTGGTTTTCCTCCGGCCAGTTGGGATTCTTAACAGTTGTTGTTGTTGTGCTCTGTTGTTTTGTGGATTGTGTTTCATTGGCCCTGAAAAGCCCCTATGGGGAACACTCAATTAAGTATGTATTGTATTGTATTGTATTGTATTGTATTGTATGGTATCTACATAAAATGAATTCCTTTTGATAATCATCCTAATGTCTTTGTTGTGGCACAGACCCGGGAGGGGGGGCGTGGGTACTCCCATATGGAACAGACGGGGATGCTTGTCGGAAATTTTGAATTTAACCCCTAAAGGAGACCATCTGGGCGTGGCTCAAGCTTTTTGTGACCCCTAAAGGAGACTAATCTGGGCGTGGCTTAAGAAAATTTTGACCCCTAAAAACAAGTTAAAAAGAAAATTTGACTTCTGTTTCTCTTCGCGTAATTCTGTGTTTCTTCGCGGAACCCTAACTGAGTCCTTGGTGGCTTAAAATATTGGCGCTTTGCCCCCCCCCCCCCCCCTTCGCCGGGGGGGGCACAGATGTTACAGATGTTTGGTTGCCTGGACTATATTAGCTCATATTGAGGTCACACTTGGTAGTTTGGTCGTTTAGATAAACATGCAATAAACGAAACGATGGAACAGAACAACAACAACTGTTAAGAACCCCGACTGGCCAGAGGCAAACCAGTTGGCTATTTACAAGTGCAGCTGGGAAGTTGAACCAGGGAATATCGCAACATCCGAGGTCGAAATTTTATTTGAAAAGAAATATCCCATTATCATTATCATGGTAAACTGACTCAGTTGCATCAAATGCACAAGAAAACTCAATGCAGCCATTTTTGTGCCCTTAGAAAATGGCCCTTAATTTTGACTCCTTGCTTTGATTAATACACAGAGAGCGTGGTTTCAACACGTTTGTTCTGCGACCTCACTGCGGTGAAGCTGGTCCAGCTCATCACTTGGTTTCTGCCTTCATGTTAGCTGAGAATATCTCCCACGGTCTACTCTTAAGAAAGGTTTGTGAAGTTTTCTTAAAATAACTGAGGTTGCCTTTGACCATTGTGTTCCGTAGTTACTAAAACATGGAACCAGGCAAAACCAGCCAAAACAACCCAAACCCAACGTGACAGTCACGCAACATCACACAAACCGGTCGTATTAAGGTATATTGTGGATGGTTTTGGGTCGTTTTGGCTGGTTTTGTTG
This sequence comes from Montipora capricornis, assembly GCF_036669925.1. Classification (NCBI taxonomy): domain Eukaryota; kingdom Metazoa; phylum Cnidaria; class Anthozoa; order Scleractinia; family Acroporidae; genus Montipora; species Montipora capricornis. The sequence goes on along the minus strand of NC_090895.1, from coordinate 26,457,663 downwards.
GTGGTTGTAGGTGGTTTTGGCTGGTTTTGGCTGGTTCCATGTTTTAGTAACTACGCATTGTGTCCAAGGATTTCATTGGGCTTGGTGTCGTGTGATAGGTACTCTAGTCTGCATAGAGGGTGTGTTTTCTCGAGGTAATTTGATTTTCTTCTCTCCCACTCAAAAAAAAAAAGGTTTTTGCGTTAATTTTAATTACACCTTTTTCAACAAAGGATGACGTTACAAACTCAGATCCAGTCTTTACCGCGTAAATATTCAACGTGGCCGCTGCTATCGCTTCTCTTGTCGCCAACTCGCACGCCTGATGGCGCATGCTCTGTTATCAACCGAGGAGTCCTGGATACTAGGACGAATCCGGATACGCGTGGAAGGGCAATTCGGTTTGAATCCGGATACGTGTGGTCGTGAAAATTTTCGAATCCGCAAAGAAAATGTTGCTCTCGCCTACCATCAATATCACGGTCCTGATTTGACTGCCTTTACTATCATGTGCAAGATGGTGCTTTTTTGGTTCTTTCCTGTGGCCTGAGAGTTACTTTGTTAGCAATCCATTCGTGTTACTCTTCATAATAATCCAAATTTGATTTGATGTGTCATGCATGATTTGTAATCTCCCGAGGAGAATTTCAAAATATCTTCCTATTTTTTTCATTTTGTTATCAGATTCCGGCCCTGCAGTATCTGTATTACTTGGCCCAAATCGGGATCGCCATGTCGCCCCTTAGCAACAATTCCTTGTTTCTAAACTACCAGAGGAACCCCCTTCCGGATTTCTTAGCACGTGGCCTGATGATATCGCTTTCCACAGATGATCCACTGATGTTCCATTTTACGAAGGCAAGTCGTAATCCAAAATGATATTAGGGACTACAAGGGCAATTCGCCCTTGTCACACGGCGGCCATATTGTCCCGGGAGACCAAAAGAGCTTTGTTTTACCACGCCAAGCCTCACCCCCATGGTTTCCACTGCGAGGCTTGGCGTGGTAAAACGAAGCTTTTTCGGTCTCCCGGGACAATATGGCCGCCGTATGACAAGGGCGAATGACGACGAAAAAAGTCAGTTCCAAATATAAATTGGCGTCATCGTAAGATTATTTCGTCTCGTCCATATCGAGGGCGAAGTATCCAAAAAATTAATTGGTACGAGCAGTTTCAGGTTAAAAACAAGAGTTAAAGGTGTACATTTGTTATGTTTGCTTACATTGGTTGCGGTCGCATTAGGGAGTTAACACTAGTGTTAAAATCAAGTGGTATTGTTCAGTGTTCCCCAAGGGATTCAAAACACCAGAGAGTTGAAACTACAATGAAGTTTTCGTCGGCGTCGCCGTCGTAGATCCTAAAGTTCCTATTGGTACTAGCCTGCGAACGCAGACGTATTTCCGGCGAGAAACGACCGCCGGAAATACGTCTGCGTTCGCAGGCTATATTGGTACGAGCAGTTTCAATGTATAATTTTACCACAATTGCTTGTAATCTCGCAATCTGATTGGCTACTTTGGTGTTGTCGATACGTAACAGTCCAGACAACGCTGCTCGCGTCATGCTCGCGTCAATTGTCACGCAATGTAATCAGGAACGTTCATTTTGGGAAATAAACCAATCATATTGCTAGAAAGTTATAGACAACGCTTGCTCCTTGTCTGTGTCATAATTTTGGTCACGCTCTGAAAGAAACACTTTCTTTGGCGTTGAATATTGTGGTAAAAAAACAAATCGAAAGTGGTTAAGCGTCGTGTGTACTTTTATCGACAACGATATTCTTCATCACAGTGGTCAAAATGTTGTGGACTCATTTTGACTAACGTTTTGACGCGGTCAACATTTGAGTGGTCAACATCTTGACCACTGATGAAATGGTATATGAAATGAATCATATATGAACTGCGGATATGAAATCACTAAAGCTATGATCTACTCCCGCCTGATTTTGACCACTGTGATGCCGAATATCGCTGTCGATAAAAGTACAGACGATGCTGAACCACTTTCGATTTGTTCATAGAGGATGAAAGGTTCACAATTGTATGCTCACGTCGTCATTTAAGCCCAAATTTGGTGATTTCACGTCGTTGTCTTCTACGAGCCTGGAAGGCCAATCAGGCCGGCGCTTATCTCCGGTTTTCGTAGCATGAAGCGACTAGGAGTATTTCTACTCCCCCCTGGATGGGATGCTAGTCCATCGCAGGGTTACCGCCAGCATTAGGTTTGCCGGTACCCTCTTATACACTGGGTGGAGAGAGGCACCGTGAGAGTGAAGTGTCTTGCCCAAGAACACAACACAATGTCTCCGGCCAGGACCCGAACCCGGACCATTCGATCCGGAGTTGAGCACACTAACCATGAGGCCACCGCGCCTCATGAAGTGTACCGCAAAAATACGAGATAAAATGCGTGCCGCGTGTCCAGCACGATTATTCTTCCTCTTTTAACCAATTATATTGTTTCGTTGGTTTACGGTCACCACGCCACCAGGAAGACTCGCCAGTCCAGTGTGTAATTTTAGATATATGAAGAAGACAAACTCGGTAAAGTTTGACTTCAGAAATTTAGCAACTGCATGGTGGCGAGATAACTCCTCTTGGTGGCGACTTTGATTGCATGTTGGTGTCGAGTTCCTGGGTGGCGGGATGACTAGATACTGTTTCGTTGTCCTTGCTGTAGCCGTGCGCGTTGTCGTTTTTTAAACTCCCAAATCTTAGTTTTATACTCCAAGTGATTAAAATGCTATGTAGTTTTCATGTAACTGTGGTGGAACAAGTTTTTATGATTTTCATCGTCGTTTAAAATAATTTATTCACCCTAACCATTCACCCTTTTTTACTGCGGAGCGAGCAGTACCATAATCAGAATTTAAGACAAATCCTTGCAAAATCTCAATGCTTTTGGCCTAGCTGGCTTTTTACCAAACTGCATCGCGGTTTCGACCAGAATTCACTGCACAGGCTGCTCTTGAACTCTTCGTTCTGTGACGCACATTTAAGCGACACTATCTGCAGCAATTACTTTGGCATACGACTTTCGCATGCGACTAGTTTGGGCCATGAGTTCGCCGCAAACCGTGCCGTGTAAATCAGACGTAAGCCACCCTTACGACAGACATTCACGTATCTTGCGCGTTTCAATGATCGAAAGTCATGATATACTGCTAGTTGCATGTGCAAAGGTCGTCTGCAAAAATCATACGTTCTAAATCGCTTTTTCAACCTTCTACGCGGTACGCGGTAACTACCGGAAGGTGCAGAGGTTTCTGCTTGAGTTTTGACCTGGGAAGCCATAGAGGATTTCTGAAGCTTTGAGACCCAAACTAAATCAGATACTCTAGCCAATCTTAACGATCAAATCAAAAGATTAATCAAATGTGCCAATCAGATTTCAAAGAAAAAATGCAAATTTCACTGAGCTGGGGAAACGTTCTTATAGAAGTCACATTTGCGATTGATTGTTTCTCATTGGTCGATCAAATGGACAAGTGGCCAATCAGTTACAGGAGTAAGAAACATCAAAATGAATTGCTAATAAACTAAAACTGCGATATTTAAACTGAAATATTACAGTACATTTATAATTAAGTTCTCCATTTTGACGGGCAAACGACTTTCGCAATAGACCAATTTTGGTATATTAAAATTCAGTCCTAGTCAAAACGCCTCATCTCGAGGCTCTGGAGAATAAATATAAGGATTTGTATGAGTTTATTCCCGAGAGCCTCTAGATGATACTTTCGTTAAGGACTGAATTTTAATATATCGAAATTGGGTTAATCTCAAGGCATTGGCAAAATGAACAGTTCCAGGCAATCGTTACTCAGAACTTCAAATCTCGAAAGATCTATCTATTTTTGCAATTTGTGAGTAATTAACACCTGCCCATCAAGTCAACCCTGCGCTAAGTTTATATTTTACAACACTCTTGTTGTTAACAGGAACCACTGATGGAAGAGTACAGCATTGCAGCGCAGGTTTGGAAGCTGAGTACCTGTGACATGTCAGAGCTTGCAAGAAATAGTGTTTTAATGAGTGGCTTTGAGGATAAGGTAATATTCCGCCAATGCAGTATCTTCCATTGCAATGTTATTGTTATTGTTATTATTATCTGTGAATAACTGTGGTAAATACGATGGAAGATTGTTTGAAAATGTTGATACTGAGACTATGCTTTTGCTTTTTGAGGTTGCGTCTATAGCAGTTTGTGGGCCGAGTGTGTCGCCTCAGTTTCTGTTTTTTTTGTGCCACAAACGGTCTGACAAATCGTCACCCTTGTTTCTCATTTGAGCCTGAAAAATCGATTTCTGACCCAGGCAATATGATTTTCTATCAGATAGTGTAATCTTTGATTTTCATAGTAAAAGGAATCGCTGTAAATACTCGAAAGCTCACCTTCGATCGGAACACACTTCGATATCGATGTTCTTTGTGACTCTGTCAACTCAAGTGGTTTTTCCCCCTGAAAGTTGCTTGTCATGACCTATGCGCTAGGAGTTGTGTGCCAGAAGGTTTTTTGCCTATTCTAGGGCGAGATTAATGGTCTCATTGGTAAAATACACCCTAATAGACGAGTTTTCGCAGTCTTTGCAAGGGTTATTCTGTGACAAGGTGGTAATGGAGGATAATGCAGGAAAAATAATTTGGAAAGGAAATGGTTTCCGCCACTGGCCTCTATTCCACGCTGTGCCAGTCCAACCTTGAGGATAGAACGTATGCATACAACTTTACAGTGATAACATAAGTTTTGTAAGCATGGCTTCCGACAACTGAAAAAGAATTGTCAGCCATGTTGGTGGTCTAACTAAATCCTCCTAGAATTGAACTCCATTTTGTTTCCAAAATTGTCTTGTATTGGTTAAAAAAAAAAAAAGTGGCATTTAAAGGAAACGAAATGGCGGCTGATGACATTACTGGAAAGGCTCTTTAGGAATCTTGCCTACTGACCGCTTATTTGCTTTTAATGATGATCTTTTCAGGTTAAACGTCATTGGATTGGGAACAATTTTAAGAGAGAGGGATCTTCAGGCAATGACGTACACTGTACTAATGTCCCGGATATTCGAGTGGCATTTCGTCACGAGACTTTGGTAGAGGAACTGAGCACGCTGTGCAAGGCAGCACGTGTGTAGACCACGCCCTTTGAACCACGTGCCTGTCCACGCCCTTGCCCTGTACGAATTTATTCGATTAGTCCTTCTCGAACAAATCTGGCGCATTGTAAAGAAACCAATCTCAATATCAACGTATTCAGTTGGCTCACAAACATGCCTGCATATTTCTGTGAGTCTGAAAATAGTTGCAGGGTTAAAAATGAATGTTTATTGCTTTGGTTTTTAAAACAGTTCATTATTATTCAAACGCAACGCAATCATTCTCGTACAAAGACAAGAAAATGAATTTATTCAAGGAGAAATTGGTTTGAATGTTACAGTCCCTTGATTCAAAATAAAACATGCATAGAATTACAATTATAGCTTTATCACAACACGTTTCTAAAATTGCTACAAAGGCAAATGCAACTATTGGTGTTTAAGTTGTCATGTGTCGGTGAGAAGGATGGAAAAGTAGTTGCTTGGCAACCCGAAAAGTCGATAGACCATTTTCGAATTCTTACGGCTGGACTGGATATAGCATGAAATGGAGGCTGATGCGGGCAAATCTTTTCAAATGCAAATTAATTTGCCCGCATTAGCCTCCATTTCATGCTAGATCCAGTCCAACCGTTAGAATACGAAACTGGCCTATTGTGAAACGGCCAACCGCTTGTTTTGGAAAGCTGATCTTTTCACATGTTTTCCAAAGTAACAAAAGCGTAAAAATGACTGTGAGGTTTGACGAATTAGATCCTCTCCGTTCTTAAGATTCAAAGGGAATTGTAACACCTGAAATGGCCCGTAAAGTTTCGGGACTTTCGAGAAACGGACCCTTGGTTTTTTT
>NC_090895.1:26441741-26444241 GCF_036669925.1 Montipora capricornis | reverse complement strand
TCTTGGGCAGGGATATGCAAGGTAAATAATATTGTTTTTCCTTGGTAGAAAGGGAGTGAAATTTCGGTTCATGAATTTTGAAAAAGTCAACTTTTATGGGATTGAGAAAATCATCAATTACTTTTACTTGATTGATGATTTATTCAGTCCTTTTTCTATCGACCCCTTGGAAGTCTGTGGTAATTAGATTTGCATGGTTTCCGTGGACCTCCCAGCCAAATACTTCAAACGCTCTAGGACGCCCCAGGTTGATGATGATGATGATGATGATGATGATGATGATGATGATGATAATTATAATAAAGTTTATTATAATAAAGTTAGTTATAATAAAGTTATCCCACTCATAGTGGGTGCCCTTGAGACCATCCCAAGGACCTTAAAAGTAAATTTGGAAGAAATTGGTGTGGACCTTGGGATTGATCTATTACTGAAGTACGTTCTTCTTGGTGCAGCAATCTCACAGAGCAGAGTAGAGAACTAACAATCGACATATACCGGCTAGTCTGGGAGTCGAACCTGGGTCACATTGGTGGGAGGCGAGTGCTCTCAACATTATGCCACCCTTTCTCCCCAAAGATAACCCAACTGTATGGACATAGGACTGGAACCTAGGAATGATGATTAACCCATCACCTATAAACCACTCGACCACCACAGCGCTAGCAAAGATAGTCATTGGCCATAAGATAAGATGTTTGCATCATAATAGAATTCACTAGGGATTTCCTTTATTTAGAACACCATCTTGGTCAGTTGGTGACATTGTGTGGAAGTGAAGTATTGTATCGAAGTTGTACACAAATAAACATACATTTATGTGCACGTGTTGCAGGTCAAATTGTACCTTCAGGTCAATCTGTTTCAACCTAGACCAATTCGTTTCAACCTAAATTGTTTTCAACCGTAGTAGGTTAGTATGAATTGTCTAAAAATGGGTTTTTCCTTTTTTGGGGATGTAACAAAAAAAATGGGACCTGGATTTTTATGGGGCATAAAAGAGAAAAAAATGAAAAAAAGAGAGATGGATTAATTTCCTCTCCTATCTTTCCCTTTTCTTCCCTTTTTCTTTTACGTAACGTTTCTCCCTTTCCTTCCCTTCTTCTTTACTATCTCTCCCTTACAGTATTACCTACGGAACGGACTGTGACACTAACCTTGAGCTTCCACAGCATTCCATGCCGCTGCTGGGATTTGAACCCTCACACCATTTTCCATCCGAGATTATGTCTCCTCTGAACTAACTGCTAAGCCATCGAATCAGCGACTCAAATCTGAGTAAAATCTGTTGTCTCACTCCCTGGGGTCAGTGGGTTAATGGAGGGGATACAGTTTTTGATTGCTCAATTAATTTAACCCTTTTCCTACTGAGAGAAAAACGTATAGAATTTACTCTGTCTAATGCCAGATGATTTTATTCCTTAGTTGGGGTACTTCAGGTGTGAATGAGTTTAACATCAATACATTCTTATCATTAGTATTTATTGGTGAAAACTAAATAAATAAATTAAATTTTGAAACCCTTTGACTGAAAATGATGTTTTGAGGAGTTGACAGGGCGGATGACACAATGCAGATGAATGAGTCGGCGACACTTGGGAACTACATGTAGTCTGCTTCCATACATTGTACATTTTGCTCTTAAGCCATTCTCTGCTACAGAGGTCCTAAACGAATGACAGGTTTATTCCTGAACCACCTTCTTGGTATTGTTCAGCTTGAAGTTCTTGTTTTCCACTTGTCACTTGAAACATCCACATGTTATATTTCAATCTCCAAATAAATCTTAGAATGGATCAACAATATTATGAATGTTGATCTTCTGATCAGCAATTTTTAATGAAGAAATTTGAAACCCTTCTGATAAAAAAAGATAAAAAAATTAAAAAAAAGCTTTTCATATTCTGATTTTATTGGAAAGATTTTAGTTCAATATTTGAGCCCACTGCTGCACTAAACCCCTTAAGTTAACAGCTGTAATCAAAAATGTAGTTTAGTTATTTTTGTGTAAAGTTTAATGGGGGATGCTTGCTTTCAGATCTGGAGTTCCCGGGTTCAAGTTCTAACCATTCATTGAACTTGTTCATGGTAGTCCCTGGTTCAACTTCTCAACCGCACTTGTAAATAGACAACTGGTTTTCCTCTGACCAGTTGGGGTTGTTACTGTCGTTTCATTGATTGTGTTTCATTGGCCCTTGAAAAGCCCGCACGGGGAGTGGTCAGTTAAGTATGTATTGTATTGTATTATGTTTGACCTCAACCCATACATTAGTGCTTTGTTTTTTTATAGAGAATCACAAACCAAGGCAACAAATAAATGGAACCAACATGCAACTCTTCCAAGGCACCAAGGAACTGTAACCTACCCATCCCTACCATCTCACTATCCTAATCCAGCAATAGGATCGTTACCCCACCCCCCTATGATGTATCCAGTCACTATGATCCCAGTGCATCCTGGGTATGCTCCATGGTTTGCACCATATCCAGGTTATGCGGA
>NC_090895.1:26426741-26439241 GCF_036669925.1 Montipora capricornis | reverse complement strand
ACCAAAATCAACCAATTGACTCGTGAACTGCCCCTCCCCCATTGACGAGTAAAATCATCTGACATTAGACAGAGTAAAAACTTTAAATAAAATTCTCTCTCCCAGGAGTTAATGGGTTGATAATACACTAGTCTTGTATTTCAGACCTTACTTTCAAACCTTCGTATACTTCTGAAATGTCTTTTCAGGGTGCCAAATTTCTTCTCTGCCGGTACATGTGTGACCGGAAACATTCAAGAAAGTTTGTTGAAGATCTAATTCACAGCTTTCTATTGGAGGAGATCATTCCAGATGTCTTGATTGATGTCCTCTCTGGTAAAAAATATCTGGTAAGTAAGCATTAGTGCGAGGTTGATGCCTTAAAAGTGAGGAACCAGAATTTAAAGCAATTTTTCATTTTTGCTGAGATCGGCATCATTAACCCTTTCCTTTCTAAGAGTGACACTTAAAGATTTTTCTCTATCTAATGCCGGAAAAGAAATATTAAAGAAATAATTTAGGTTTAAGCGAGGCTGTGCAACAAGAGGGAGCTTAAGAAGTGACAACGGCGACAGCAACAACAGCACCGCAAAACAATGATTTCATTGGATAGAAGAGCATTAATAATTGTGCTGCACCAGCACACGTTTTGCCTCTAATTTTTGCAGTACTCAGCAGAAGGATGATGTGAGCATGCAAGAGAGAATCTTTCATTCTCTATTTTCCCCCTGAAACTGATCGTACCAGTTTATTTTTAGGATGCTTCGCCCAAATTAGAGGATGTGAGCAAGATGGAATAATCACAAATGACTTACAATACAGCAAAGTTAATATCTTTTAGATGACGTTTTCGTTGATATCGCCGGTGTAGATCTTAAGGTCCCTAATGTAATGTCCCAAGGATGTGAAAAGACCTAAACAAAAATAATTTAAAAAACACATACCAGTAAATAATATGCTCATTTACGATTTTGGAGGAAGAAGATTGATCAATAATTTTAGAACCTTAACTGATTGTCATGAAAATGAGTAATTTTTCTTTCTTAAAGTTTCTTTTTTAAAATGTTCTTTGTATGATTACTATTATTGTGGGATCTGAGCTATTATATATGTTCAATTGAGACATTATGCCTTGTAAGGACTACCTTGCGCTATTTGAGGTAGTGACAAAGTAAACATGGCTTCCATTTTTATACTGGAAAAGGGTGAAATTGTTGAGTGATTTTCTATTTATTTTAACTATTTATTTTAACTCCACTTTTTTCATTTAACGGTCCTCCATTACTTGGTCCGGTTTTGACTGATAAGCTTTCAGTGATCTGGATCGAGGAGAACGTGACGTCATTTACTCACTAGCTTAAATATGCAATGTGTGAATGCGGCTTAATTAGTTTGCATAACACAAAATTAATTTGACAATTTGAAAGCCAAAAACTCTCATGATGCATACTAATTAAGCCGCATTCACACACTGCATTTGTGAAGAAAAACGAATTCTCTAATTCTCCCAACTCCCCCTCATGTTTAGATGAGGCTATAGAAACACAGAAAAAAGTCCTCTATTGCTTTATAAAATATTTGCTATACATTGTAGATAATTCCACAAATGAAGGAAAATGCTGGTTTTTTTTTACTTCTTGATTGAAACAGATTTTCTTGATACACACACATATTTCCTACCAGCCAGTTAAAACGCGTGTCTAACAACACATAACCAATCAAAATTCGTGTGGTGTCGCAGCCGTGTTTCCATACTGTCATCTAAACACAGCTATTGACCAATGAGAGTGCGTGTACTGTCGTAATTATTTTATAAATACATGTAGACATAACATGAATGTAGAAAGCAAGTTTAACCTTTTAACTCCAAAAGTGGCTCCCATTGACAAGCAAAAAGGGAATGGGTTAAAATGTTCAGGTTTTAGAGCAATGATGTGGCGTGAATGTGGCAAACTATTTGCCTTTTTACCACAATATTATTGGTTGTAATCTCGCAATCTGATTGGCTAATTTTTCATTGTCTATAAGAGTCTAGACAATGCTGTACGCATCATGCTTGCATCAATTTGTCACGCAATGTAATAGCCAATGAGGAACATTCATTTTGGGAAATGAACCAATCATATTGCGAGAAAGTTATAGACAACGCTTGCTCTTTCTTTGTGTTATGATTTTGGTTACTTTCTGTGGTGAGTCCACAATGTTTTGACCACTGTGATGACAAATATCGTTGTCGATAAGAGTACAGACAATGCCAAACCACTTTCGATTTGTTAATTGAGTCCTGGGAGTGAGACCTAACAGATTTTACTATGTCTAACGCCAGACAATTTTACTTGTCAATTGGGGATGTTTTAGGGCATTTGTGATGTCAATGGGTTAGGTTAACTGATAAGGAATTTCAGATCCCAGGACTGATTGCGAAGAATAGTAAATAGGCCTTTTGCAACTAACGATCATATGGTACAAAATCTGCCATGCTGGAGGGCAAGCTCATTATTATTCCCCCACTGGGACACTAAAACATAGAGACCTGAACCAGTCAAGCTTGACCTGCCTTTGTTTTAATGTCCCAGTAGGGGAATAATAATGAGCTTGCCTTCGAGCATGGCGGATTTTGTACCATGTGATCGTTAGTTGCAAAAGGCCTATTAACTGCTCATGTTGGTTCTGCTGGGGTGAGACCCTAAATAGCATTGCCCGCTGGTATAACTATGGTGATGCTATCAATATCAGCCTAATGTTGAATGCAATATTATTATAGAGTTTCAAATGTTGTTGTTCCCTTGTAGTTCTCTACCTTTCTAAAACATGGCAAATGCATGGCTTGCAGAAGAAAAGTAGCACTGATTGTGTCGTTGTTTATTTTAGTCTGTTCATGACCCAAGGTACAAATTGAGTGAAAGAGTTTTACAAGAAATTATTGAAGATGATGTGACTGCCTTCATCCAGGACATTGCTCTAGGAATCTTTTGCTCCCATGGCAGAAGGTGATAATTTTACTAACATAAAATTAACATTTTCTATTTCTGTCTTGAAGACTATTATTTTGATTTTGTATTCATTTGGTCTTGTTAATCTGTTATAACCCCAGCTGGGACTGGGAATTTTGTGCTAAAATGGTTGATAAAGAGAAGGGAGTAATTCTCTATTAAAACTTGAAATCAGAAAGTAAACCAAGTAAACCAAAATTATTTGCTTGATATGTAATCGCATTGGCCCAAGGGCAATTAAGGATTAATTTAATGTGTATTTTCAGAGTTTTCACAAAATTCATGACTCAGGCAACTTAGTGAAATCAATCCTTATTATAGTATGAGTGCATGTTATGAGTACCGGTTTGTCACATAAAGGGCAAAATTATCGAGAGAAGCCTGTTCAATGCTGCGACAAATGACAATCAACTTAACTGACCAGTCGTCTCAGTGAACACAACAAACATGCTGTTATTCAGATAAAGATCAATTCAATACTAAAAAAAAATTATTGTTGTTGTCAACAGAAATAGTGCTTAAATGTAATAATTTATATGTGCACAAAAAGCATTTCAAATTAATCAGGGTCAGAATCTGGAGGAAAGATTCTCTTGCAACCTTGCTTGCTCTGGCTAAGCAACTGTTAACCAATCCTGCCCTCTTCAGATTACCAAAAGTGCCCTCATGATCTAAGAAAAATGCCTTTTATCTCAGCCAGTCAGCATTCAGTAATTTTGCTCCTTATGTGATGACTTTGTTAAACATTAGACTGTCATGCAAGACTGGTCATATGTTTGAACCTCAGGGTCTTGAAATAACTAAGGAGAAAATGCTGCTTTTGTAGTTATATACATCTACAGATGGTTAGACTTTTAAATTTTCTCCTTTAACCCTTTGACGTCCAAACTGGCCTAAACTGGCCAGACTTAGTATTTTACTCTATCTAACGCCAGACAATTTTACTCGTCAATGGGGAACCCCCAGGAGTCAATGGGTTAACCCACCCATAAGTAAAATTGTCTGGTATTAGACAGACAAAAGTCTGTTAAGTTCAATGGGCTAAGGAATAATATATTTACCATAAGCCCCATGTCACAGCCTTTGTTCGTAAACTCTTTGGAACATTACAGAACCATTGATTATTCAAACAAAGTAAGGAGTGACTTTTAGGTGTAGTCTGTCCTATTCCAGCTCCTACAAAACTCTGCCAGTTTTGCAGTGACGTGACAAACAGGCTAATGGTGTATGAGGGCATGTGAGACTAAGCAGCCATGACTCAATAACTTTGCTGACATATATAAATTTATTGGACTGGATCGGACTGGACCGGACCGGACCAGACCGGATCAGATCGGATCGGATTGTATCGGATCGGATCGGACCAGATCGGAGCACCCAAAGTAGACACATGGTCTGGTCTGGTGCGGTTGGGTCTGGTTTGCAAGGATCGTTTGCCAACAGCCGGATCCTTGTAAGGATTGTTGTTCAAAAACATTCTTAACATTTTCAACTGAGATTAAGTTTCTATGGCAACTTGGTTCGGTTCTTTTTCTCACAATAGTTATATATATCCTTTTCTTACTTTTAGTGACTTGTCTAGGGAAGATCCTTTATTAAAGGTGTCTTTTGATATTGTCAATGAAGTTGTAAAGGAATTTACCAGCCAAGTTGTACATTCCACTGTAGAGGAAATAGTTCATAGTCACATGACCCTCATCAAGACTGGTGATTGGTTGGATAACTTCATATTGGAGGCAATGTCACCCATGGTTCTGATGGTGGTAAGTTTACATTTCAATGTCTGTTGAAAACATTTGTAGCAGTTATTAATTAAGTCTGGCTCATTTGCAAGTACAGTAACTTGCTTTCTTGCATGTAACAGTGAGGATCATTCTCCTATGAAATAATATTATTTTATTATATGGTAAGCAATACTCAAGCTAATTGGAGCTCTCTTATTAGCTGGTTTTCAGCCAAAATTTTACAGTATGGACCATTACCATGGAAACGGTCTATTTCCATATTTTTCTCGTTCCTGGGAAATTCAATTTGAGCAAAGCAAGTTTGAAAAAAGCGGAATTCAATTTTTTTTCATCGCAACAGCACAATTTATTATAGCAAGGGGAACTTAGTTTTACATGTAAAAGGTTACCGTTCAAAGTTGGGTGATAAAAGACGAAGATTACCAACATTCACCAAGTGTCTGATCGCTTAAAGAAACAATGCCATGTAATAAACAACTTACCATTGAACCTCACTCGGGAATGTACTGGGGAATATTGGCCCTTTACGGTTTTTGTGCGGCCCTCACGCTCGGTTAGTAAGAGGTTGGTGAGTGCTAATGTACTAGCACTTTCTAAAAGAAAGAGAAGTGCTGGGAGTACAGAATTTGTTGCTGTAACATGATTACTGTATTGTAGAAAGTAAATGTATTTAGGAATCAACAAATTGCCAATAATTGTCAAATTTAATAATAATTTCAAAAGGTCTGGTACACAGCAGAAGATGGAAACTAAAATAATAGTAAGGTTATATGAAATAAGAAATGAAACGTACATATACCTGTGAGCTTGTCTAGTGAAATCCTACAAATAATTGACTTTTATCCTGGTATTTATTATATACCACTATAGTAATATATTCCTTAATACATTCTGCCATTTATAGGCTAATTGACCACATCCTACATGTAGGTACCTTTATAGCTCAGATGCGATTCTGGTAACTTTGTGTATGTTAAAACTTGCCTACAGCAAAACTAGTCTATGCATTGTACAACCCAACCACATAGGTGCGTTTGGTCATTGGCAATTTTTTATGAAGGCAACTTCACTCAATGCAGTTAGCGTGTGTTAGTGCAAGCGAGATCTTGCTAATATAGTCTGTAGTGTGATTTAGAAATGTGCAGTGCAATCTCATGGTCATGGGTATAATTCTTGTTTTATCCTGCTTCTTCTCAACCGTCCACAGTGCTTCCATAACTGCGCTGGTCTTCTCATGTGAAATCATTTCATTATTCATGAGTATGAAATTTGATCAAAGTTACAAATATTATCAGCAGTCTTGTATCAAGCTCAACAGAGGATGTTTGAAATGTCATATTTGAACTATGTTTATGAAATGGTATATGAAAAGACTGATCATGATTCACTCGGGACTATGCAAGCAGATTTCTGTTGGTAGTTGGAAAGAAGCTTGAAGAATTCCAGCCTGGAAGGGGACTCAAACCTATGGCTATTCAATTTTGATGTCATGTTTCTATCCCATGGGGGGTGAAGGGTGAGGGGTGATGGTATAGTAGGGAAAATATCAAATGTCGTGCACTAAGGTATGTGATTAATAATTATTAGTTTTTAAACGAATGACTGTGGTTCTTTTCTGTGGTACTTTTCTGGTTACCCCGCCGGAAATGATTCACCCTTGAATCATTCGGGTAAACGTCGAAAAAAAATTCCACATTATGCAGGTCGTCATGAAACTTCATCAGTAATGAGATATGGCAGTTAGCCAATCACTGGCCAGTTTTGATCATCTTTCTGTTGTGTTAACTTAATTATTTATTCCTCGCAGTCTTACAATACCTTCGGCGGTAAACGTGAGTTCCACTCTCAAAATTACCTCCAGAACCTACTTTTTGCAGAGATTAAGCTTTTTAAATAGAATGATGTTCTTGTCTTCTGAGGTGATACTTGATGATGAGTTGGTAGCATTTTGTGAAAAAATATTGAAAAAGTGTCACACGTGACTTGATCGCTCAATCATTCCCAAATATGCCGGGCAATGGATTGACCTTTCATCACCTAATTGAAAAAAATTTGTAAACTATTTGTGGCTGAATTGATTTCTCTGAAATTTGAATAGAGAAAGAATCTTCACACTAGCTAGAAATTCCTGTGTTTTGCATGAGAATTCTCCAAAAAGGTAAATGTAAATAAATTGTTGCATGCGTGGCTATTTTTGTCTTAGTTTGTTATGCAAATTTTGAGAGAACATATTAAATTACCAAAAAAATGCTGCAGAAAGATCGTTAAAAAATCTTTATTTTTGAGTGTTTATTTGGACAAAAAGATGTAACACTTTGTGAGAAATAGTATTTTAAGTGAATTGTTTGCTTTGAAAATTTTGCAGGAACAACTTAAATGGTTCCAAAGAAACTTAAAAATGTGTGAACTCAAGCCGAACCAGAGACTTCATAGATGTGATACCATCTTCAGGGGCCGCAGAGAGGGAGGGGCTGGGGGGCTTTCACTTCCCCCACCCCACTCTTTGTTACGGTGTTGTTTTTGGCTTGATCAAAGACTTAGTAATTTACACCACTCGTACATATACCAAGACCCACAATCCCCCCCTTCCCCCCACTTTCAAACATTCTCTGCAGCCCCTGATCTTTTTCACGCCAGATTACTGCCTCGAAACCATTGGAAACCATTGGTTATCAGTAAAGTGTCTTTGAGACTGAAAACATGGTTTAAAGGTCGTTGGTAAAGCCTTTATGGACAAACTTTTTTTCGGACAGTGGATACTTCAGTGAAATGTATATATATAGGGTTGCTGCTTACTCCTTTTTGACAAAAGAAACTTTCAAGAACTCGGTGAGTTTTCATGGTGAAGTCAATCCACATGAAAAAACAAACAAACAAATTCGAAACACAAGCTCACAAAAACGGAACAAGTTTACCGTCATCTGTGCGCGGAATTTGGCCGTAGAGCCAAACTTTAAGACAGGCAATATTTGCAGTATGGTTTTTCTTTATTGCCTCAGTCTTCGCAACTGGAAAATTGATTTAAAAAACGTGAATTGGGAGAAACTATTTATTCTGTATGCCTTTTTAATTGGAATTGTGGGAGAAGATTCTTCCTTCTTTCTTCTGTCCTTCACAAGCATAGCTGTGGCACTGATTCTGCTTCAGGAAATGAGGACTCCACACAAGTGTTTCCCAACACCATTTTATTGTTTTTTCTTTTCTTTTTTTTTTTAAACAGGTTTGCTTAGCTAACCCTAAACGTCAATCTTAAAACAAAGATTATAAATCAAGCAAGCGAATCAAAAAGTGACCAAATCTCTTTTACACATGTTGAGGTCATTTGTCTTCACTGTTCTTCTAACATGCGTGCAGACAAGAATCATTCAGGATACAGGCTATGGTTTTTGAGATCTTGCTTTTTACCTGAGAGGAAACTCTTCTTGACTTAACTAATCTAACTCGAAAATTTCTTACCATTAATTAAACAGTTTTTATTGCATAATTATGCATATTAAATCAACATTAATTTACCCATTGACTCCCAGGAGTGATCAGCAAGTAAACTCTGTTCACAATTTCAGTGGAATGTCAGTCAGATAGGTATTGAGAATGAAGATACTTATCAGCTTAATTAACAGGTGTGATCTTGATGTGATACCAAATTCTCATGGCTACCCAACAAATAAATCTGTTGTACTTGTTAGGAGAATGCACGTTTCGATCTTGGGAGTGAAAGGGTAAATTAAAATTCAACTTTTCTATTCCATTTGCGACAAAACTTGATGGTTTCCGTTATCATCAAAACAGTAAACCTGTGCTCGTGTTCTGGATTCCACCGGAAATCAAGAAACGTTTTTCAAAAATCGTCATTTTATTATTTCAGTATTATTCCCTGTTTTTCTCTAAAAAATATTGGTGAAGGAAAACATTTGTGAAGTAAACTATGAAAATGCGCAAAGCAATGCAAAAGTAACAAAAAGGCTGTCGTTTAGTTACTTGAGCCAGACGACCACATAAGGAGACTGGTGAGAGAATGATTTGTTTGGCCAATCAGAATCACTGCTTGGACTGTCGTAACCGTTTCCATTCTGTGACCAGCCATGCGCAGTGGAACCTTTTGACATCACCCCAACAGCCATGCAGTTGTCATTTGTATTACAAGTGCTTCCTGTGTTGATTGATGCATAAGGGTATGATCCGCCGTGTCCACTATACGGCATTATCCCAAACTTGTTTTGGAAACAGGTCTGCCACAGAGAAAGAAATTACAAATATTGTGAAAATTGAATTAGCTTCCATTTACTTCGCTGTTTGCTGCAGTTGATCACTCGTAGTTAACTTCCTTAAGGCCTCCCCTCTTAGAATTTCCCTTTTCGTTTTTCTGATTTTGACATGTATATGAATCTGTAATGCGTGGCTAACTATATGAACTATGTTTTCTCTCGTTTGTTAGTGAATTACGGATTTTTTGCTCAAGATATATGTTTTTAGAGTTATTGACTTGGTGTTTCTTTGGTGATCCGACTTAAATGTTAACTGCTTTAAGGTAAGTTTTTTTTAAAAGACTGTTTTATCTCGCTCTAAGGGTCTGCTTGCTACTTCGAATGTCTCGAGAAACCCGAACCTTGTAGCCTTTTAAGATTATTTTGAAGGTCTCATTTGTCTATTTGGAAACGAGCTTTATCTCGCCTTACCTTTTTGTTTCCATTCCAAGCAATCACCATCACTGGTTTCTGTACAGCGGCTTTCACTGCTGATAAGCCTACAGTATGATCCCAGAACGAGGCTTTTTCTCTGTCACCAGGCAACCGCCACATCACCCACTTACTTCCTAAGCCATCCGTCATCTCGCCGCTGGACAACATCACCGTAGAGGCTTCCTCCACTGCTAAACTGCGCGCGTCAAGACAAGCGAACTGGTTGCGTTTTGAGATCTTTGGAGTTTTCAGCTCATCAGTGTTGTAGTTGGACACCAGCCATTTGTCGTAAATGTTGCCGACTTTTCCACTGATTTTGCCAAGAAGAGTCCATCCTCCATTTTTCATATCGCAGAAGGTCTGGACTGCTGAGCTTCCTTGTAGATCTGTTTTGATCCAGTAAACGCCATTCTTTGCGCGCGGTTTGTTGTTGACAAGACTGGCATCATGGATTTGCTTGCAGGAGTCTGCAGGCAGCTTCTTGTCACCCAGAAGACCACTATTCGGGAAGAAGAATGGCTGGAGCAACCCCAAAGTGATCTTCGGGTCTTTAGCAACCAGAAGTGTCACCTTGATATTGTCGTACAGTGTTTTACAGTTGAGGTGAGACTTATGACAGCCCAGTCCTAGGGTTCCTGCAGGTATCTCCCATTCTTTTTCCACTTTCAAATTGTTATGAACCAGTTTGCCATTGACCCACTGCCAAAATCTGTTTCCAATCACTCGATACTTGATATGAAACCATTTGTTTAACTGAAAGGCCGTGGGCAACCTCCCTCCATATTTCCAGCTGCCATCTTTGTTATTAGCTTGAGGCCTCAAGTAACAGTGATTAGGAGCTCTCAGATAATATTGTAGCCACCATCCTGTTGTCTTGCTGGGATTCACATTACTCAAACGTAGAAATGGTCCAGTCGCAGTGATTTTTAGCCCACTGGTCTCCATCAAGTCAAGCTCAACCTGCACATCTTTCCAGTGAAACCCAGTTTTGAGATAGACTCCGACCTCGACAAAATCGCTGTTTCGATCTTTAGTTTGCATTGTGCTTCCTAGCAGTCGCCCGTTTTGTACACTCCATTGTCCCCAGGCTTTAACCCAGTCTTTCTTTAGCGTTGAACTGGAGAAGTCATCATAAAAAGCATACACCTTGTCGAGATTCTCCTTGGCGCTGCCGCTGACCAAATCACCCATCACCAAGGAATATGAGTAACCATCAACATTGTTAGCTGATATAGGAGCCTGCAGTCTGAACTGTACAGTTGCGGACTTTGTTCCCAGGCCTTTAATGACGCGATCTAATTGGACATGATGTTGTCTGTTTTCATGGTAATAGACTCGTAAGTCATCCCCGTCGTTACGTGTTAATCCGCGATCAATCAGTTCTCGGTGGTTTACTGAGAAAAAAAAGACGGGTGTCTGAGAGAGTTCAACGAAATTTAAAGTTATATTCAATTGTCCAATGAAAACACCGCGAAGACGCGTTTCTGGTTGACGCAAATGCTAACACGACAAGTTCATTTTAACCTACCAAGTTCGAATTTGTGTATTAGAAAAATACGCCTCACTAGTATTAAACTTTTATTTCAATAATCACTCTTTGGGATTTTATCCACAGACTCGAAAGATTGCAAGACCTTTTACAGCACAACTAGTAACACAACAGAAAAGTATGGTCGATTTCATTTGAATGGTCCCACTTCAGGATTTTATTCACAGATATAGCGTAAATAACATAACTACAGGAAAGCAACCGCTAAGTGGCTTTCATTGGGATAGTCACACCTTTCGTATTCTCCAGGCATTAAATGCTCTTGTGCAATATGTCTGAACCACAGTAAGTGAAATTTCCAAATAAAACATCACAAAGGAGAACTGATGTTATACGTTTTCAGTCAATAGCGTTCTTAAGTAATCATTGAGCGTAGAGCCAAGTTGTTTACTTTTGCTTCTATCATTACAAGATTACAGCTTCTCTCAAAGTAACATTACTACAGAATATCACACTAATATTTACCTGGTACAGTTATAGTGTAGTGTTTTGGAAGAGCGGACTCTTTGGCTTCTATTTGCACCTGTACTTTTCCACCCCTTCTCGGGAAACAAGTTTGATTGTGATTCGAAGTGTTCCCTTTGGCTAGCTTTTCCAAAAGTTGCTGAACTGGTTTCACCAAAGCGATTTCTTCTGCAGCGATTCTAGCCAATTTCTCAGCGTCTTTCTCCATGGCGGAAGCAAGATCTTTCTTCTCGGTAAAGGTGTTCAAATCCAGAGTTAATTTGTAAATCAAGGAGTCGATCTGGCTTTTGGCGCGGTGTATCTCGTCGTGTTTGGAGTGATTTGTTGACTGGGATTTTGCAGAAACGCCGACTGCAAAGATCAAGAATGCCGTAAATGCGTAGACACGATACAGCTGAAAACCCATCTTAGTTTCAGGCAATGCCCTTACAAGCTCGTAAAATTGTTTTTGATTGGTATGAAGGTGCACAAAAAAGGACTACGACCCCAGCTTATCATGTTATTTATATTATATGGCGATACAAGTTATTTTTCATGAAATGTATATGGGGGGTAAAAACATGCGTAGGCCTACGTATTACACTTGTAGTTAATCGTGTAGTGAATTGTGTGATCGAGTTTTCGACAGGATAGTGGTTTTCGACAGGATAGTGTTCGATAAAGATCACAAACTCAACGGCTTGTTACCCCCATTTAACTTTCTTAGATACAACCTAAGAAACCGTCGCCGCGCCCGTACAGCGTTAATATAGAGCTTAAGCACGCACGTTTTTGAGACGCGGACGGCAATCGGAAGTGAGCTGTTTTCTCTTTTAACTTGTTTACACACAATCACATTTAAATTGCTAAGATCTTTTCCCCATTAGAGCTGATTGGTATAAAGATGTGGGAGACGCCACTGCCCTGGCACGCGAAAATTTCTCTTCCGGTTGCCGTCCGCCTCTCAAAAACGCGCGTGCTTAAGCTCCCTATAACACCATGCGTCCGCACAGATAGAGCGAACAACTCTTTTATCCTCGCTGTGAATTTTTATTTAAAATTTTAAGTCTAGTCAGTAACATATATAAGTACTTCTTATATACCTTTTTGT
>NC_090895.1:26391741-26419241 GCF_036669925.1 Montipora capricornis | reverse complement strand
ATAAGAATTATAATCTAGCTGATAATTTATAGTATAGCTTCTCTTGGTTGTATGGCTCATAAAACTACTACCGGGAACAAGGTAGTTGAAAACATCGCATCTAGTACTACTACATTGCACGGTTACAGCCTTGCAGCCTTTTAAAGGTTATACTGAAGGTCCCATTTGTTGATTAGAGCTTAGTCGTCCTACCTTTGTTTTCCCATTCCAAGCAATGACCATCACTGGTTTCTGTAAAGCGGCTTTCACGGCTGATAAGCCTACAGAATGATCCCAGAACGAGGCTTTTTCTCTGTCACCAGGCAACCGCCACATCACCCACTTACTTCCTAAGCCATCCGTCATCTCGCCGCTGGACAACATCACCCTTGAGGCTTCCTCCACTGCTAAATTGCGCGCGTCAAGACAAGCGAACTGGTTGCGTTTTGAGATCTTTGGAGTTTTAAGCTCCGCAGTGTTGTAGTTGGACACCAGCCATTTGTGGTAAATGTTGCCGACTCTTCCACTGATTTTGCCGACAAGAGTCCATCCTCCATTTTTCATATCGCAGAAGGTCTGGACTGCTGAGCTTCCTTGTAGATCTGTTTTGATCCAGTAAACGCCATTCTTTGCGCGCGGTTTGTTGTTGACAAGACTGGCATCATGGATTTGCTTGCAGGAGTCTGCAGGCAGCTTCTTGTCACCCAGAAGACCACTATTCGGGAAGAAAAATGGCTGGAGCAACCCCAAAGTGATCTTCGGGTCTTTAGCAACCAGAAGTGTCACTTTGATATTGTCGTACAGTGTTTTACAGTTAAGACTAGACTTATGACAGCCCAGTCCTAGAGTTCCTGCAGGTATCTCCCATTCTTTTTCCACTTTCAAATTGTTATGAACCAGTTTGCCATTGACCCACTGCCAAAATCTGTTTCCAATCACTCGATACTTGATATGAAACCATTTGTTTAACTGAAAGGCCGTGGGCAACCTCCCTCCATATTTCCAGCTGCCATCTTTGTTATTAGCTTGAGGCCTCAAGTAACAGTGATTAGGAGCTCCCAGGAAATATTGTAGCCACCATCCTGTTGTCTTGTTGGGATTTACATTACTCAGACGTAGAAATGGTCCAGTCGCAGTGTTTTTTAGCCCACTGGTCTCCATCAAGTCAAGCTCAACCTGCACATCTTTCCAGTGAAACCCAGTTTTGAGATAGACTCCGACCTCGACAAAATCGCTGTTTCGATCTTTAGTTTGCATTGTGCTTCCTAGCAGTCGCCCATTTTGTACACTCCATTGTCCCCAGGCCTTAACCCAGTCTTTCTTTAGCGTTGAACTGGAGAAGTCATCATAAAAAGCATACACTTTTTCGGGATTCTCCTTAGCGCTACCGCTGACCAAATCACCCATCACCAAGGAATATGAGTAACCATCAACATTGTTAGCTGATATAGGAGCCTGCAATCTGAACTGGACAGTTGCGGACTTTGTTCCCAGGCCTTTTATGACGCGGTCTAATTGAACATAACGTCGTCTGTTTTCATGGTAATAGATTCGCAAATCATCCCCGTCGTTACGTGTTAATCCGCGATCAATCAGTTGTCGGTGGTTTACTGAGAAAAAAAAGGACGGATGTGTGAGAGAGCTCAACGAAATGAAAATATATGATTGATTGTCCGATGAAGATACCGCGAAGACTCATTTCTGGTTGACGCAAATACTCTTAAGACAAGTTCATTTTAATCTACAATATTCGAATTTGTACATTAGAAAAATACCCCTCAGGAACTTTCATTTGATGAGTCACTGTTTGGGATTTTATCCACAGAATCGAAAGATGCAAGACGTTTACTGCACAACTAGCAACAAACACAACGCGAAAGTATTGTAGATTTCATTTGAATGGTCCCACTTAAGGATTTTATTCAAAGATAGCGTAATAACATTACTACAGGAAAGCAACTGCTATGTGGCTTTCATTGCGATGGTCACGGCTTATTGTATTATCCAGGCATTAAATGCTCTTGTGCAGCGCAACTGAACCACAGTAAGTGAAATTTCCAATTGAAATATGGTAAAGGACAACTGATGTCATACATTTTCAGTCGATAACGTTCTTAAGTAATCATTGATCGTAAAGCCAAGCCATTTACTTTTGCTTCTATCATTGCAAGATTGCAGCTTCTCTCAAAGTGACGTTACTATGGAATATCACACTAATATATTTACCTGGTATATTTATGGTGTAGTGTTTTGGAAGAGCGGATTCTTTGGCTTCTATTTGCACCTGTATCTTGCCACCCCTTTTCGCGAAACAAGTTTGATTGCGATTCGAAGTGTTACCGTTGGCCAGCTTTTCCAAAAGGTGCTGAACTGGTTTCAACAAAGCGATTTCTTCTTCAGCGATTCGAGCCAATTTCTCAGCGTCTTTCTGCATGGCGGAAGCAAGATCGTTCTTCTCGTTAAAGGTGTTCAAATCCAGAGTTAATTTGTAAATCAAGGAGTCGATCTGACTTTTGGCGCGGTGTATCTCGTCGTGTTTGGAGCGATTTGTTGACTGGGATTGTTCAGCGCTACCTGCACAATGTTCCAACACCAAGAATGCCGTAAAAACTGCGGCGAGATAAAGCTGAAAACCCATTTTGGACAACGCACTTACAATCTGAAATAACTCGTTTTTTATTGCAAGAAAGCACTACAAGTCTTTTCTATACTTATTATATATCATATGATATCCATTGGAGTTAAGCTTACAAGTTATTTTTCATGAAATGTATATCAGGATAAAAATAGGAACATCACCTAATACGTTCCTTTAATTGTTATGGTTATAGAAGATATATCTTTCTTTGTATACTACTTCCCCACCGACGCAGCACTACAGTTTCTTTAGAAACTACCCCTTCTATCTTTCTTGTTGTTGAAGAGTTTTTGTATTGAGACTGAGTTCTTATTTGTGTTGCTATTTTCTGTCTAACAGTGAGTGTAATGAGTCTGCACCATAATGTTTTGTAAGGAGATACATGCACCAGTATGTAAATTTTCGTCGATTTATCCACGATGAATGAAATGACCTTTTTTTAAGACTGATCATGCATAGCTAAGCGAACCTCGCCAAGACCATTTTCAATTTTAAAGAAAATTGGCCTTTTTTTTTTTTCGGATTAGCCCTCATCCTTTTTGAAGCTAGCAAAGAATGATGAATTCGAACTCATGCCTTCAAACAGGGTTAAATTAGAGAACTAAGGTTTTTTTCTTCGATTGATAGTGTACTCTATTCTTGGAAGGCTCACAAGTTATTTTTCTTGAAACGATAAAGGTCATAATTTATGCGTTGCAAAAAATCTGCCAGTGTGGCGATTATGTTCATAACAACTCCGAACTTTGCTCCGTTCGTTTATGAAACTCTGGGTGTGTAGAGAATTTTTTGCTGACGAAACATAAATATCATTGCGGTTTCCTTAGTTTCCGTTTATCGTTCACTAGTTTTGCCACCCAATTTGGATGAGCTTTTCAGGCATTGAGATAGGTCATATCTGAGGTGATAAGTAGAGGAACAAAATGGCTTCTTGTTATTTTAATTTTTTCACGTGTTCACCTCAGTGTTGGCACAAGGTGATGGATATTTATCCGTTCGCCTCCTGGCTCGGTAAATATCAGTCTACCCTTAGTCACCTCCATTTCAGGGAATAAATGTTTAATATTGACAGGCTCAGTACGTTTTGACCTCAACTGACATATTGCCAATCACGTTATATTTGTGTATTCAGTGATTCTTTTCGATGGCATTTTTTCAACAAATTCGTACTGGTGAAAATATGAGATGTATTTTTCACCAAAACAAATAATATGCCTTCAGATAAAGGTTCTAAAGAAAACAAAATATGCATACTACTCATTTTCTTTATGTGCTTTTGAACAATCGTATATTGAGGAAACATTTAGACAAGACGAAGAAAGGAATCTTCCCTTTCTCAAGTTTTCGTACTAAAGGTGATGTTACACGAGCCGATTTTTAGCGCATTATTGCTCGCAACATTTTAGCCCAGGCTCCTGCTTGACAAATCGCGGGCGACAAATATGGCGGACACTGTTGACGTGACTAATTCCGGTTCTCCGTGGTGCATTCTGGGACGATGTGTGGGGCGGTTGTGATACACGCACCAGCTCAAACAAAATTCGGGCAGCAATGTTGCAGGTTTTTGAAAGCGCTTCAAAAACCTGCAACAGGTTGCCATAACAAAATGTTGCTTTAAAATCGACCTGTGCCCCATGTTACATCAGAAAACTTTTGTTGTGTTATCAAATCGGTTCGTGTAAGATCACCGTATAGCGAAAATGCAGATTGTGAAGGGCTTAAATTGAATCCTGCAATTGTTGCCCCATGTGGTTTATTTACTGGTAGATGCACCGCTCTTGCGCATGAATGTGGAAATCATTGTATGCATTCACATGAGTTAAATTCTTACGCTGTAGGTGTTCGAGGCGATACAGCAAGTCAAAGATGATGATGTAATCAATGGCATCATCGATGAAGTTATACAACCTCAGTTACGACAAGTGATAATTGAGTTGTGGCGTGATATAGCAGAGAGTAACAGAAACAAACAGATTGAGAAGGTAACTATCATGAACACATTGTCATTAGCAACTGTCAATAATAATCATGTTGTAGCGGAGCCTCTCTTGACTCCTCAGAAAAGAGTCAGTTAGGCTTGGTACAACCTCGTTCCCAGGGCCTCTCTTCCCTGCCTCGACAAAGGAAGAAGAGAAGAGAGACCCTGGAAAGGAGGTTGGGCTTTCCAGAAATTGAGTCTGCTCTTTCAAATTGCCGCAGGCAATTTTTTTGCGCCGGTCACTGTGATTGACCCAGTCAGTGTCTAAGAAGCTCGCACAATTTTATTGGTAGAAGAAAGGCTGAAATGGTTCCTTTTGTACATTGCCAAAATGTCGTCCAAACTGTGGGAATTAAACAAGAATTTTAGGCTACTGAGCACTTTGAGATTCGTTAGCAATTTTGCTAGATTCGTCGAGTTTTGTTTATCATTTCCAGAAAATTTCGCGTTTGATACAGAAAGGCGTAGATAAAATTACATAAGATCTCAATAAATTTTGCATTTGCAGCAAATCACAGTTAGATGTTAATACGCATGACCAAACTCTCATTTGCTGGCAGTTATCTGCAGCTCTCGTAGCGGGTTGTCCTCCAATGAGACGAAAGAAAAAATGTATCGAATGATAAATCTTTTTTTGTCTTTTTCCTTTGGTCTTTGCAGGTTTCTTTGTTTGCTAAAGATCATTTCCTTGATGCCTTGTTCCTGCAGCACTTGTTGAATCAATTGGCTGGTGATGGCTCATCACTTTACTTCAGTGATTACACAGATCAGGTTTTAGATGGTATGTTGTATACGTTTGCACAGCTTTTCCAACATTGTTGGGGCCACGCGCGCGCATTACATAAGGTCTCCATGGAGATAGCTACTCAGCAAGATGGCAGCCGAATTTTGTAAGTTTACAAAGTCTTATGGGTAGTATCCTTCCCATAATACACTGCACGTCCTTACTTTGTTGGGAGTTTTTGCGTCCGTTGTGCACACAACTTCCAACACCATCCAACATCTGCAGAACCATCAACTCCTTTGGGCCTTGTTGCATTCGTTTGGGCGGGTCTTTACGCCGCCAACCACAACGTAGACGAAAGCGAAAAAGAAAAAAAGGCCGGAAGAAAGAAAGAGAAAAACTAAAATGGAATGGATCTATTGAGCAATAACATTGACCCTGCGCGCTTTTCACATTTTTGTAAAGTAGGTTCATGTATTAGTCACTCCCCTCGGAGCTTTTCAGGCCTAATTTACAATTCTATTTGGGGGATTTTGCCGGTTCAGACTGCTTATTACGCAGTTTTCAATTAGCCACTCTCAAAAATACCGCAATACTCTTTGTTTGTCCCTCCAAAACTTTGCATAAGCATTGTTTTTATTTTCTTTTGGGACTTAACAATGTTCCCAAGAGAAACTGGAACAATCCTTATGCAAAATTTTGGAGGGACAAACAAAGAGTATTATGGTATTTTTGATAGTGGCTAATTACTGAGAGACAATAACACCGGGAACTCCGTGCTTTGGTCTTTTCGAATAGCTAGTGTGTGGTATGTTTAAAGGGAGAGTTTCACGTCTCTGCGTATGGGCAAACTGTCATTTCAGCCCTTTTAATTTCATTGTTATTGAAACAACTGAAAGCACTGATGTAGGAAAAGGAAACAATGCCCTGGAAGTGTAATTACCAATTGGGAATTAATTTTGTAATCATTTTCTTTGTGTTATGAACCAACTGAATGCGAATAGATAACTCGTCCTTTATGACAACTCGTGCCTACAATAAAATGTTCGACCGGTACAATAAATTCGAGGCTAAAATTAAATTTGATATTTTCTGTGTAAACCGGCATTATCTTCCAGCAAATTTGGGCCTCAGTCATTCAGTGTATTTACTGTAATACTCTCAGTGATTAATGAACATCATATGGTTCAGTAAGAAATCGTGAAATTTACAACTGCTAGCGCCAAAGCTTGGACATGCGCAAAACCGTGAAACTGCCACTTTAACGTGGCACAGTGACTCGGTACAAGGGTTGTGGTGAGACGAGGCCTGTGGTTTATGGAAGATAAAAATGATTTATGGGATGTTGGATGACGCAATCAACAGGTCTCTCCTTAACTCCTTTTTTTGAAGTCGTAGTTTAATACGTCGCCTCCTCTTGTCAACAGGTATTATTTGCGGGTTGCTGACCTCGCAGTATTTAGCCATAAATGATGACTTAGAAGCGACACAGAGTAACTCAGTTGTGAGAAGATTTCACGAAAAAGTGTTTTGTGATGTGGTAAGTGGAAGACCCTTATAAGAGGGGACTGAGCAAGGGAGGTGGCTACGAGGCCGTTGGCTGAAAAACATCAATCATTTCGCGATTATTCCAAGTTATTCCTCATGGTAAAGTGTGTACCAGCTTTCCATGAATGGAATTGTTATAAACGTTAAAGACTCGTATCATATCTCAAAGTGCCCTTGGAGGTGAGGTGCCTGGGAATTAAATTAAATTACTGGAATCGGAATGCTAACAGTTAAGGCTAAATATTGTTTTAGGCCTAATTGGGCTTAAGGTTAGCATTTCTAAGAGGTTTGGACTTTTTCAACAGTTACAGTGTAACGTCAATCTGCATTTTACACTGACCGATTCCAGTGATTTCATTTCATTCCCAGGCACCTCAAGTCCAAGGGCACTTTGAGATATGGAAACAAGTCTTTACCGTTATAAACGGTGTGGATGTTTCGAGAGAAAATGGCCGAAAGATTCACGCTTCTTCGCGTACTTCTTGATCGAAAATCCATCCAAACCGCCCGGAGCTAGCCCTCGAAGAAAATAAAAATCCCATAGCAGAGGTTCAAGTCACGAGTTCCGAGTTCGACCGAAAGCGTTGAGTAACAAAGACTAGGTTGAAACAGCTATGCAAAGGAAACTGTGTAGTTTTTCAGTGTCTCTTAAGCCCCGTCTACTCAAGCAATTTTTGTGACAATAGGAAAAAAATTGTTCATGTAGACGGGGTTTTAGAGCCGCAAAAACCAAAAACAAACTTCCTCACTTAATTCCTCGTGTGTTGAAATGAGTCAATAAAGCGTCTTTTCTTCTCCTTTTTATCTTCAACTTCAGGCTTTGGATGTCTTAATGCAAGAATTGACAGCACATTTAGACGAAGACTTGCATGAGTTACATGAAAACGAAAAGGGAAATTACGTTTTCGACCTCTAAACCATCGTAACGCTTGGCATTATTGATATGATTCCGAATCACAAAGGATTGCTTGAAATAGCAAAGAAAACGTGAACTTGCCCATCCGCGCTGTTCAGTATGCGGTGCCGGCTGTCTGCTTAAGAATTCACGACAGCGATGGTGCTGTCAATCCGTTTGTCAGTCTTTGTCAATCATATGCTCACTTGGTTGATGGCCCAGTCGATTCCGGGAAGTTTATTGATGAGCCAGTTCAGACAGCCAGTGGACCGTCAGTCAGTCCATTACACCGACTCACAGACCAGACAGACCAACACACAAACAGTAAAAACGCGAGTTGCGACAGACAAACAAATATGCTTCGGTAGAACTGATCGAGTTTTTGCGTTTCGTCATCGTTACCTAATAAGCCAGTTGTTCCAAAACACATGCGCGCGTCGCAAATGAAAACAGCACATACTAAAACTGCGAAAATTGGATACAAATTCTTGCAGCTTTTTTCCTTAACAAAGGCCAACGAAAAATTATGCGGTTCTTTTTATCCTGACATGCGCATGTGTATTGAAACTCCCACAGTGGCTTATTTAGTAACGAGGCGCAGGCGCCATTGACATTCACGTAAGCAATGGTCTGTTCTAACTGACCGGATGTCCAGGGGAAGGGTTTTTTTAATTTATTTTTTTACAATTAAATGGCAGTAAATGGTACAAGACAGTGACCCCATAGAAGATAGACCACCTTAAAAATAAAAATATTCCTATCCAAAAACTGGATGTAAAGATATTTCTATCCTTAAACAATAGCTGATATTTCCATAAAACAGACCAATGTAAACATATGGATATATATCAAATACAAACAAATAAATGGAAAGTTAATAAGCAATGTAAAACCTCAATCACATCCCTTACTCCTTTCTTTAAGTTTGAAATAGTTGTTGCCTGACGTCTTCCACAGGTCCACAATCGTATTTTTTGAAAAGCTACACTAAAAGGTATATATATTTATTTATTTATTTATTTATTTGTCTAACTTTGCGAGTCTTCGGTCGCCAAAGGAGGCTTTTACTTTGTGTAGAAATCTGTTTTTAAATCTTCTTTAGAGCCTAGCAAAGATATCTGGATGGTTTTCTTGGCAGTAGTAAAAGAGTTTCAGGTCAAAGTGACGTTAGCTGCTTTCTGTTGTGTTTCTGTTTCTGTTCTGTTGTGTTATTCCTCGCAGTCTTACAATACTTTTGGCGGTAAACGTGTGTTCCACTCTCAAAATTACCTCCAGAACCTACTTTTTGCAGAGATTAAGCTTTTCAAATAGGATGATGTTCTTGTCTTCTGAGGTGATACTTGAGGACGAGTTGGTAACATTTTGTGAAAAAATATTGAAAAAGTATCACACGTGACTTGATCGCTCAATCACGCCCAAATATGCCGGGCATTGGATTGACCTTTCATCATCTAATTGAAAAAATTTGTAAACTATTTGTGGCTGGATCGATTTCTCTGAAATTTGAAAGGGTGATTGCTAATGAATAGAGAAAGAATCTTCACACTAGCTACAATCGGCGACAAAATTAGTTGAGACAGTTGCCAACAGAGCACACTGGCAACGACACATTCATTGTTTGCAAAGAAAACTTGTCCAGAAAGTACGTTTCCGGGATACCCCTCCCTCCCCCACCCTAATCAATGTTGTACCGCTGTCGACAAGGCTCGTAGAAAACAGAAAAACACAACATTGTCCCGGGGGTGCGGGGGAGGGGGCCATTTGCGCCGCCGAGCTAGAAATCGACTCTAAAGAATAAGAGTGTTTCAACAATTTTGACGCCGATTGTAGAAATTCCTGTGTTTTGCATGAGAATTCTGCAAAGAGGTAAATGTAAATAAATTGTTCATCTGTGCGCGGAATTTGCCCGTAGCGCCAAACTTTAAGACAGGCAATATTTGCAGTATGGTTTTTCTTTATTGCCTCAGTCTTCGCAACTGGAAAATTGATTTACAACGTGAATTGGGAGAAACTATTTATTCTGTATGCCTTTTTAATTGCAATTGTGCGAGAAGATTCTTCCTTCTTTCTTCTTTCCTTCACAAACATAGCTGTGGCATTGATTCTGCTTCAGGAAATGAGGACTTCACACAAGTGTTTCCCAGCACCATTTTATTGTTTTTTCCCTTTTTTTTTTTTTTAACAGCTTTGCTTAGCTAACCCTAAACGTCAATCTTAAAACATATTTTTCATTTCTAAAACCAAAGATTATAAATCAAGCAAGCGAATCAAAAAGTGACCAAATCACTTTTACACATGTTGAGGTCATTTGTCTTCACTGTTCTTCTAACATGCGTGCAGACAAGAATCATTCAGGATACAGGCTATGGTTTTTGAGATCTTGCTTTTTACCTAAGAGGAAAGTCTTCTTGACTTAACTAATCTAACTCGAAAATTTCTTACCATTAATTAAACAGTTTTTATTGCATAATTATGCATATTAAGTCAACATTAATTTACCCATTGACTCCCAGGAGTGATCAGCAAGTAAACTCTGTTCACAATTTCAGTGGAATGTCAGTCAGATAGGTATTGAGAATGAAGATACTTATCAGCTTAATTAACAGGTGTGATCTTGATGTGATACCAAATTCTCATGGCTACCCAACAAATAAATCTGTTTTACTTGTTAGGAGAATGCACGTTTCGATCTTGGGAGTGAAACACGAGTGAAAGGGTAAATTAAAATTCAACTTTTCTGTTCCTTTTGCGACAAAACTTGATGGTTTCCGTTATCATCAAAACAGTAAACCTGTGCTCGTGTTCTGAATTCCACCGGAAATCAAGAAACTTTTTTCAAAAATCGTCATTTTATTATTTCATATTATTCCCTGTTTTTCTCTAAAAAATATTGGTGAAGGAAAACATTTGTGAAGCAAACTATGAAAATTCGCAAAGCAAAGCAAAAATATCAAAAAGGCTGTCGTTTAGTTACTTGAGCCAGACGACCACATAAGGAGACTGGTGAGAGTATGATGTGTTTGGCCAATCAGAATCACTGCTTGGACTGTCGTAACCATTGCCATTCTGTGAGCAGCCATGCGCAGTGGAACCTTTTGACATCACCCCAACAGCCATGCAGTTGTCATTTGTAGCAGTGTTTCCTTCAGTGTTGAATGATGCATAAGGGTATGATCCGCCATGTGCAGTAAACGGCATTATCCCAAACTTGTTTTGGAAACAGGTCTGCCACAAAGAAAGAAATTACAAATATTGTGAAAATTGAATTAGCTCCCATTTACTTCGCTGTTTGCTTCAGTCGATCACTCGTAGTTTCCTTAAGGCCTCCCCTCCTAGAATTTTTCCTTTTTGGTTTTTCTGATTTTGACATGTGTATGAATCTGTAGTGCGTGGCTAACTATATGAACTATGTTTTCTCTCGTTTGTTAGTGAATTACGGGTTTTTTGCTTAAGATATATATTTTTAGAGATATTGACTTGATGTTACGTTGGTGATCCGACTTAAATGTTAACTGCTTTAATGTAAGTTTTTTTAAAGACTGTTTTATCTCGCTGTTCTAAGGGCCTGCTTGCTACTTCGAATTGTCTCGAGAAATCCGAACCTTATAGCCGTTTAAGATTATATTGAAGGTCTCATTTGTCTATTTGGAAACGAGCTTTGACTCGTCTTACCTTTTTGTTTCCATTCCAAGCAATCACCATCACTGGTTTCTGTACAGCAGCCTTCAGGGCTGATAAGCCTACAGAATGATCCCAGAACGAGGTTTTTTCTCTGTCACCGGGCAACCGCCACATCACCCACTTACTTCCTGAGCCATCCGTCATCTCGCCGCTGGACAACATCACCGTAGAGGCTTCCTCCACTGCTAAACTGCGCGCGTCAAGACAAGCGAACTGATTGCGTTTTGAGATCTTTGCAGTTTTCAGCTCATCAGTGTTGTAGTTGGACACCAGCCATTTCTCATAAATGTTGCCGACTTTTCCACTGATTTTGCCAACAAGAGTCCATCCTCCATTTTTCATATCGCAGAAGGTCTGGACTGCTGAGCTTCCTTGTAGATCTGTCTTGATCCAGTAAACGCCATTCTTTGCGCGCGGTGTGTTGTTGACAAGACTGGCATCATGGATTTGCTTGCACGAGTCCGCGGGCAGCTTCTTGTCACCCAGAAGAGCACTATTCGGGAGGAACAAAGGCTGGAGCAACCCCAAAGTGATCGTCGGGGCTGTGGCAACCAGAAGCGTCACCTTGATGTTGTCGTACAGTGTTTTACAGTTGTGGGGAGACCGGTGGCAGCCCATTCCTAGGGTTCCTGCAGGTATCTTCCATTCTTTTGCCACTTTCCAGTTACTATGTACCAGTTTTCCATTCACCCACTGCCAAAATCTGTTTCCCATCACTCGATAGTGAAGGTGGAACCATTTGTTTGACTGGAAGGCAGTTGGTAGCATTTTTTGGTATTGCCATGCGCTATCTTTGTTGTTAGTTAGCGGTCTGAAGTAGGAGATATAAGGAGTTCCCAGGAAGTATTCTATCCACCATCCAGTTGTGTTGCTGGGATTCACATTACTCAAACGTAGAAATGGTCCAGGCGCAGCGAGTTTCAGCCAACTGATCTCCATCAAGTCAAGCTCGACCTCCACGTCTTTCCAGTGAAATCCAGTTTTGAGATAGACTCCGACCTCGACTCTATCGCCGTTTAGATGTTCAGTTTGCATTGTGCTTCCTAGCAGTCGCCCATTTTGTACACTCCATTGTCCCCATGTCTTAACCCAGTCTTTTTTCAGCGTTGAACTGGAGAAGTCATCATAAAAAGCATACACTTTTTCGGGATTATCCTTAGTGCTACCGCTGACCAAATCACCCATCACCAAGGAATATGAGGAACCATCAACAGTGTCAACCTCGTTCCCAGGGTCCTCTCCTACTCGGCCCCAGTGGCCGAGTAGGAGAGGACCCTGGGAACGAGGTTGCAACAGTGTTAGCCGATATAGGAGCCTGCAATCTGAACTGGACAGTGGCGGACTTTGTTCCCTGGCTTTTAATGACGCGGTCTAATTGAACATAATGTCGTCTGTGGTCATGGTAATAGACTCGTAAGTCATCCCCGTCGTTACGTGTTAATCCGCGATCAATCAGTTCTCGGTTGTTTACTGAGAAAAAAAAAGACGGGTGTCTGAGAGAGTTCAACGAAAGGAAAAGTTATGTTTGATTGTCCAATGAAAACACCGCGAAGACGCGTTTCTCGTTAACTCAAATGCTAATACGACAAGTTCATTTTAATCTACAAAGGGCGAATTTGTGTATTAGAAAAATACGCCTCACTAGTATTAAACTTTTATTTCAACAATCACTCTTTGAGATTTTATCCACAGACTCGAAAGATTGTAAGACCTTTTACGGCACAACTAGTAACACAACAGAAAAGTATGGTCGATTTCGTTTGAATGGTCCCACTTTAGGATTTTATTCACAGATAGCCTAATATCATCACTACAGGAAAGCAACCGCTAAGTGGCTTTCAATGGGATAGTCACGCCTTTCTTATTATCCAGGCATTAAATGCTCTTGTGCAATATGTCTGAACCACAGTAAGTGAAATTTCCAATTGAAACATCATAAAGGAGAACTGATGTTATACGTTTTCAGTCAATAGCGTTCTTAAGTA
Source organism: Montipora capricornis (assembly GCF_036669925.1). Taxonomy (NCBI): domain Eukaryota; kingdom Metazoa; phylum Cnidaria; class Anthozoa; order Scleractinia; family Acroporidae; genus Montipora; species Montipora capricornis. The sequence goes on along the minus strand of NC_090895.1, from coordinate 26,405,816 downwards.
ATCATTAAGCGTGAGCCAAGCTGTTTACTTTTGCTTCTATCATTACAAGATTGCAGCTTCTCTCAAAGTAACATTACTATAGAATATCACACTAATATTTACCTGGTACAGTTATAGTGTAGTGTTTTGGAAGAGCGGATTCGTTAGCTTCAATTTGCACCTGTATTTTGCCACCCCTTTTTGCGAAACAAGTTTGATTGTGATTCGAAGTGTTCCCTTTGGCTAGCTTTTCCAAAAGTTGCTGGACTGGTTTCACCAAAGCGATTTCTTCTGCAGCGATTCTAGCCAATTTCTCAGCGTCTTTCTCCATGGCGGAAGCAAGATCTTTCTTCTCGGTAAAGGTGTTCAAATCCAGAGTTAATTTGTAAATCAAGCAGTCGATCTGGCTTTTGGCGCGGTGTATCTCGTCGTGTTTGGAGTGAGTTGTTGACTGGGATTTTGCAGAAACGCCGACTGCAAAGATCAAGAATGCCGTAAATGCGTAGACACGATACAGCTGAAAACCCATCATAGTTTCAGGCAATGCCCTTACAAGCTCGTATGATTGGTATGAAGGTGCACAAAAAAGGACTACGACCCCAGCTTATCATGTTATTTATATTATATGGCGATAGAAGTTATTTTTCATGAAATGTATATGGGGGGTAAAAACATGCGTTGGCCTACGTATTACACTTGTAGTTAATCGTGTAGTGAATTGTGTGATCGAGTTTTCGACAGGATAGTGTTCGATAAAGATCACAAACTCAACGGCTTGTTACCCCCATTTAACTTTCTTAGATACAACCTAAGAAACCGTCGCCGCGCCCGTACAGCGTTAATAGAGAGCTTAAGCACGCACGTTTTTGAGACGCGGACGGCAATCGCAAGTGAGCTGTTTTCTCTTTTAACTTGTTTACACACAATCACATTTAAATTGCTAAGATCTTTTCCCCATTAGAGCTGATTGGTATAAAGATGTGGGAGACGCCACTGCCCTGGCACGCGAAAATTTCTCTTACGGTTGCCGTCCGCCTCTCAAAAACGCGCGTGCTTAAGCTCCCTATAACACCATGCGTCCGCACAGATAGAGCGAACAACTCTTTTATCCTCGCTGTGAATTTTTATTTAAAATTTTAAGTCTAGTCAGTAACATATATAAGTACTTCTTATATACCTTTTTGTTATTATTATAGCTATAATGAGTTTATTAGAATTCTTATTGTTACATTTTATACTGTATTTATTGTAAATTATTGCGTAATTCATCATATGGACTGCGAGGCAATTTTAATAGAGCTTCTTTTCTATTCTATTCAAAAGAGGAACATCACCTTATACTTCCTTTGATTGCCCTGGTTGAGGAAAATAACGCTTTATTTTATCTTAGTCTTTGTATCGTGGCTATTGTGTATAGCTATTTTCTGTCTAAGAACGAATGTACTGCATTAGGCATCGTGATGTTTATTTAAGTATCTTCTTGTTGTACAAGAAAGGATTACGTTTTGCAAAAACTAGCACTTCACATTACACTCTAATCAGTTAAGTATCTTCTTGTTGTGCCAACTTAGAACTAAATGGGCAAACTATCAAAAATCATGCACATGAGAAAAGGTACATTACAAATGCCATATTTGAAGTACCTACGCGAAATGAAATTTGAACAAAACCGCTGCCCTATTATCTGTACAGCGCATTTAAGGACGTTCGCGCGAAAATTGTGCAACATTGATTTTCTGAAACTTTTACCACTGTAAGATGATGAGTTAGTTATGTCAGACATGTAAAAAAAATGGGGGGTCACCGACTTCGTTTTGGAGAGAACATGCCCGGAAAAAACACCCAAAATGTGACAAAATCGGGCTTCGTTAGCGAATAAGGCCAGTGTCTGTAAACCCAAATATATTGCAATTAAATCTTTGAAGTGAAATCTCCTCTGCCAAATATTGTTTAAGTGGACTTATTAAGTGAATTTAGTCAACTGGTGAGGTTCCTTAAAGATCAAGTTCGCATTTAGGGACCACAGTTTCACACGCCTTGCAGCCGCAAGATGGCAGGATTTGACGTCCCGTGAGCAAAAATCTTGAATTTTTTTCAACTTCCCACATTGATTTTTTGTTCATTTTTGGACAACGTGGAGATGATTGTAAATAAAATCCGTTTCTGGAAAGAAAAATAGGGGTCAACGAACGTCCAAGACCGTTAAATCCAGGCAAAGCTATAGCAATGGCCTTTTGCCCTATCATTTCTCATTTTTATCACTTAGCGCGCGCGCTCGTGTATGACGTGGCGTGTGCATTTGCGTGCGCAGTAAGGATGCGCAGAAACAATTGGCGCGAACGTCCTTAAGGACGTTCGCGCGAAAATTTTCTAACATAGAATTTTTTCTGCAAATTTTACCATTAAAAGATGATGAGTTAGTGATGTCGGAAATGGAAAAAAAATGGTGGGTCACCGACTTCGTTTTGGAGAGAACCTGCCCGGAAGAAAACCCTAAATCTGAAAAGATCCGGCCTCTCTAGCGAATAAGGCCACAGTGTCTGTAAGCCCAAGAATATTGCAATTACACCTTTGAAGTGAAATGTTCTCTACCAAACTTTGTTTAAGTGGACTCATTAAGTGAATTTAGTGAACTGTTGAGGTTCCTTAAAGAACAAGTTCGCATTTAGCGACCATAGTTTCATGCGCCTTGCAGCCGCAAAATGGCAGGATTCCATGTCCCGAGAACAGAAATCTTGAACTTTTTTTAACTTCCCACATTGATTTTTTGTTCATTTTTGGACAATGTGGAGATAATTGTAAATAAAATCTGTTTCTGAAAAGAAAAGTAGGGGTCACAGAGCATCCAAGATCGTTAAATCCAAACAAAGCTATAGCAATGGCCATCTGCCCTATCATTATTATTCATTTTAGTACTTAGCGCGCGCGCTCGAAGCATGACGTGGCATGTGAATTTGCGTGCGCTGTAACGATGCGCAGTACAATGGGCGCGAACGTCCTTAACACAAACTTAGGGCGCTTTTTAACTCGCTGACCAGACCCGTCAGTGCAACAATTGAAGGAACACTTATACGATAGCCCCTCGCATTCTTCTGGAGGAGAATATATCGACTTCGTAGTGTGTTAATTTCAGGGCGTTGTAGAGTTAGTCCTTCAAAATGCCCGGTCTTGGCGGTCAGTTCTGTCCCTTTCTTAGATGTGTTTGGAGTGTGGATACATACATACATATTTAATAATCGTGAGACTATCTTGGACTATACAGGATACTAAAACAGTCAGCGACGAAAGAAAAAAGGGGACAAAAATAAATAAATACCTGAATTAAATTATTGACAACGTATAAATATTTAGATTGCGTTGCAATATTGTGTTATGGTTGGCAAAGCATTCGCTTGGAAGGCAGTAACAGACTCAGCATTAACAGCAGCCATTGAAAGACCATTTCAGAGGGGGATGATTGCGGGGAAAGAAGAGAACTTATATGCATTAGTGCAGGAAAATATGTCTGAACTTATGAGGGTGGTTGGAGCGATTGCTTCTATGTGCGATTAATTAAAGGGTGACAGATGCTGGAAATGTTAACGTTAAGTGAGTCTGGAGACACGTCGCCAAGGAGCCACAGTTCACGCATTTGTACGTTAACAGTCACTCACTCATTTAGCCACTTAGTAGCCGCGTACCCGGGAACGATGAACCGTCACACAAAGTTCGAGTGGCCGCGTTTATTCTGCAATAGACCTTTTCGCGGTTTCTGATGCCATGGGGAGGGGGGGGGGGGGGAACACGGCTTCATAAATTACAATACAATACTTTATTCAAGAGATAAAAAATTAAAGTTATAAATATCTCTCGAAAGAGGATATCTAGAGGTCAACTCTATCAATATTCATATAAATCCAGGCCTTGTTGAATTCGGCCAAAATCCCATACATTCACTGTAATTTAAGCGACGTTTGCCCTCCTAGCTCCCTCCCCTCTCTCCCCAATTCCCTCTTCTCGCATCGGCTACACAGGTTACATTGGCGTCAGAAAACGTGAAAAGGTCTATTACTCACAAATTCTTACATTTTTGCAACAAATCCTTTACCACTCTGTCTAAGAACAGAGGCACACTCTCCTCAGGCGGGTGGCGTCCTCATTTGTGGCGACCTGCAGTGGGTACTGCAATGAATACGGGATTAACTCCCTACTCTCCCTTCCCCAGTTATCAGGTTCCGTAACTTCGCGCAATTTTCGGGCCTGCACTGGGTCGTAATTTCATGATACGCTATCACGAATATATGCAAATGAGTTAAAGGAAAGTGTAAGCTACTCCTCATGTACACTAAAATGAACTGTCTACATAGAAACAACTATCTACACTGTCTACAGTAGGAACAGTTATATACACTGTCTACAGTAGGAACAGCTATCTACACTATCTACAATGGGAACAGCTATCTACAGTGTCTACAATGGGAACAGCTATCTACACTGTCTACAATGGGAACAGCTATCTACATTGTCTACAATAGGAACAGCTATCTACATTGTCTACAGTAGGAACAGCTATCTACACTGTCTACAATGGGAACAGCTATCTACATTGTCTACAGTAGGAACAGCTATCTACATTGTCTACAGTAGGAACAGCTACCTACACTGTCTACAATGCGAACAGCTATCTACATTGTCTACAATGGGAACAGCTATCTACATTGTCTACAGTAGGAACAGCTATCTACATTGTCTACAGTAGGAACAGCTATCTACAGTGTCTACAATGGGAACAGCTATCTACATTGTCTACAATAGGAACAGCTATCTACATTGTCTACAGTAGGAACAGCTATCTACACTGTCTACAATGGGAACAGCTATCTACATTGTCTACAGTAGGAACAGCTATCTACACTGTCTACGGTAGGAACAGCTATCTACACTGTCTACAATGGGAACAGCTATCTACATTGTCTACAGTAGGAACAGCTATCTACATTGTCTACAGTAGGAACAGCTATCTACACTGTCTACAATGGGAACAGCTATCTACATTGTCTACAGTAGGAACAGCTATCTACACTGTCTACGGTAGGAACAGCTATCTACACTGTCTACAATGGGAACAGCTATCTACATTGTCTACAATAGGAACAGCTATTTACACTGTCTACAGTAGGAACAGCTATCTACACTGTCTACAATGGGAACAGCTATCTACATTGTCTATAATAGGAACAGCTATCTACACTGTCTACAGTAGGAAAAGCTATCTACATTGTCTACAGTAGGAACAGCTATCTACACTGTCTACTGTAGGAACAGCTATCTACACTGTCTACAGTAGGAACAGCTATCTACACTGTCTACAGTAGGAACAGCTATCTACATTGTCTACAGTAGGAACAGCTATCTACATTGTCTACAATAGGAACAGCTATCTACACTGTCTACAATGGGAACAGCTATCTACAATGTCTACAATGGGAACAGCTATCTACATTGTCTACAATAGGAACAGCTATCTACACTGTCTACAGTAGCAAAAGCTATCTACACTGTCTACAATGGGAACAGCTATCTACATTGTCTACAGTAGGAACAGCTATCTACACTGTCTACAGTAGGAACAGCTATCTACATTGTCTACAGTAGGAACAGCTATCTACACTGTCTACAATGGGAACAGCTATCTACATTGTCTACAGTAGGAACAGCTATCTACACTGTTTACAGTAGGAACAGCTATCTACACTGTCTACAATGGGAACAGCTATCTACATTGTCTACAATAGGAACAGCTATCTACACTGTCTACAGTAGGAACAGCTATCTACACTGTCTACAATGGGAACAGCTATCTACATTGTCTACAATAGGAACAGCTATCTACACTGTCTACAGTAGGAAAAGCTATCTACACTGTCTACAATGGGAACAGCTATCTACATTGTCTACAGTAGGAACAGCTATCTACATTGTCTACAGTAGGAACAGCTATCTACACTATCTACAATGGGAACAGCTATTTACAGTGTCTACAATGGGAACAGCTATCTACACTGTCTACAATGGGAACAGCTATCTACAGTGTCTACAATAGGAACAGCTGTCTACACTGTCTACAGTAGGAACAGTTACATACACTGTCTACAATGGGAACAGCTATCTACAGTGTCTACAATAGGAACAGCTATCTACAGTGTCTACAATAGGAACAGCTATCTACACTGTCTACAGTAGGAACAACTATCTACACTGTCTACTATGGGAACAGCTATCTACACTGTCTACAGTGGGAACAGTTACATACGCATCCTTAGCCGTACTTAAGCATCCTTAAGCGTACTTAAGCATCCCTCTTCATCCCTAGTCGTACTTGAGCATCATTAATCACCCCTAGCCGTACCTAGGCGTCCCTAACCGTACTTAAGCATCCTTTATCATCCCTAGCCGTACTTAAGCATCCGTAAGCGTACTTCAGCATCCTTCTTCATCCCTAACCGTACTTAAGCATCCTTTATCATCCCTAGCCGTACTTACGCATCCGTAAGCGTACTTCAGCATCCTTGTTCATCCCTAACCGTACTTAAGCATCCTTTATCATCCCTAGCCGTACTTAAGCATCCCTAACCGTACTTAAGCATCCTTAATCATCCCTAGCCGTACTTAAGCATCCCTAAGAGTACTTAAGCATCCCTCCTCATCCCTAGCCGTACTTGAGCATCCTTAATCATCCCTAACCGTACTTAAGCATCCTTTATCATCCCTAGCCGTACTTACGCATCCGTAAGCGTACTTAAGCATCCTTCTTCATCCCTAACCGTACTTAAGCATCCTTTATCATCCCTAGCCGTATTTAAGCATCCCTAACCGTACTTAAGCATCCTTAATCATCCCTAGCCGTAGGTAAGCATCCCTAAGCGTACTAAAGCATCCTTCCTCATCCCTAGCCGTACTTGAGCATCCTTAATCATCCCTAGCCGTACCTAGGCATCCCTAACCGTACTTAAGGATCCTTAATCATCCCTAGCCGTACTTAAGCATCCCTAAGCGTACTTAAGCATCCTTCTTCATCCCTAGCTGTACTTGAGCATCCTTAATCATCCCTTGCCGTACTTAAGCATCCCTAACCGTACTTAAACATCCTTACTCATCCCTAGCCGTACTTAAGCATACCTAAGCGTACCTAAGCATCCTTCTTCATCCCTAGCCGTTCTTGAGCATCCTTAATCATCTCTTGCCGTACTTAAGCATCCCTAACCGTACTTAAGCATCCTTAATCATCCCTAGCCGTACTTAAGCATCCTTCTTCATCCCTAGCCGTACTTGAGCATCCTTGATCATCCCTAGCCGTACCTAAGCATCCCTAACTGTACTTAAGCATCCTTTATCATCTCTTGCCGTACTTAAGCATACCTAAGCGTACCTAAGCATCCTTCTTCATCCCTAGCCGTTCTTGAGCATCCTTAATCATCTCTTGCCGCACTTAAGCATCCCTAACCGTACTTAAGCATCCTTAATCATCCCTAGCCGTACTTAAGCATCCCTAAGCGTACTTAAGCATCCTTTTTCATCCCTAGCCGTACTTGAGCATCCTTAATCATCCTTAGCCGTACCTAAACATCCCTAGCCGTACTTAAGCATCCCTAAGCGTACTTCAGCATCCTTCTTCATCCCTAACCGTACTTAAGCATCCTTAATCATCCCTTGCCGTACTTAAGCATCCCTAAGCGTACTTAAGCATCCTTTTTCATCCCTAGCCGTATTTGAGCATCCTTAATCATCCTTAGCCGTACCTAGGCATCCCTAGCCGTACTTAAGCATCCCTAAGCGTACTTCAGCATCCTTCTTCATCCCTAACCGTACTTAAGCATCCTTTATCATCCCTAGCCGTACTTACGCATCCGTAAGCGTACTTAAGCATCCTTCTTCATCCCTAAGCGTACTTAAGCATCCTTAATCATCCCCAGCCGTACTTAAGCATCCCTAAGCGTTCTTAAGCATCCCTCCTCATCCCTAGCCGTACTTGAGCATCCTTAATCATCCCTAGCCGTACCTAGGCATCCCTAACCGTACTTAAGCATCCTCAATCATCCCTAGCCGTACTTAAGCATCCCTATGCGTACTTAAGCATCCTTCTTCATCCCTAACCGTACTTAAGCATCCTTTATCATCCCTAGCCGCACTTACGCATCCGTAAGCGTACTTAAGCATCCTTCTTCATCCCTAACCGTACTTAAGCATCCTGTATCATCCCTAGCCATACTTAAGCATCCCTAACCGTACTTAAGCATCCTTAATAATCCCTAGCCGTAGGTAAGCATCCCTAAGCGTACTTAAGCATCCTTCCTTATCCCTAGCCGTACTTGAGCATCCTTAATCATCCCTAGCCGTACCTAGGCATCCCTAACCGTACTTAAGCATCCTTAATCATTCCTTGCCGTACTTAAGCATCCCTAAGCGTACTTAAGCATCCTTCTTCATCCCTAGCCGTACTTGAGCATCCTTAATCATCCCTAGCCGTACCTAGGCATCCCTAGCCGTACTTAAGCATCCCTAAGCGTACTTCAGCATCCTTCTTCATCCCTAACCGTACTTAAGCATCCTTTATCATCCCTAGCCGTACTTACGCATCCGTAAGCGTACTTAAGCATCCTTCTTCATCCCTAAGCGTACTTAAGCATCCTTAATCATCCCCAGCGGTACTTAAGCATCCCTAAGCGTTCTTAAGCATCCCTCCTCATCCCTAGCCGTACTTGAGCATCCTTAATCATCCCTAGGCGTAGGTAAGCATCCCTAACCGTACTTAAGCATCCTTAATCATCCCTAGCCGTACTTAAGCATCCCTAACCGTACTTAAGCATCCTTAATCATCCCTAGCCGTAGGTAAGCATCCCTAAGCGTACTTAAGCATCCTTCCTAATCCCTAGCCGTACTTGAGCATCCTTAATCATCCCTAGCCGTACCTAGGCATCCCTAACCGTACTTAAGCATCCTTAATCATTCCTTGCCGTACTTAAGCATCCCTAAGCGTACTTAAGCATCCTTCTTCATCCCTAGCCGTACTTGAGCATCCTTAATCATCCCTAGCCGTACCTAGGCATCCCTAGCCGTACTTAAGCATCCCTAAGCGTACTTCAGCATCCTTCTTCATCCCTAACCGTACTTAAGCATCCTTTATCATCCCTAGCCGTACTTACGCATCCGTAAGGGTACTTAAGCATCCTTCTTCATCCCTAAGCGTACTTAAGCATCCTTAATCATCCCCAGCGGTACTTAAGCATCCCTAAGCGTTCTTAAGCATCCCTCCTCATCCCTAGCCGTACTTGAGCATCCTTAATCATCCCTAGCCGTACCTAGGCATCCCTAACCGTACTTAAGCATCCTTAATCATCCCTAGCCGTACTTAAGCATACCTAAGCGTACTTAAGCATCCTTCTTCATCCCTAGCCGTACTTGAGCATCCTTGATCATCCCTAGCCGTACCTAAGCATCCCTAACTGTACTTAAGCATCCTTTATCATCTCTTGCCGTACTTAAGCATACCTAAGCGTACCTAAGCATCCTTCTTCATCCCTAGCCGTTCTTGAGCATCCTTAATCATCTCTTGCCGCACTTAAGCATCCCTAACCGTACTTAAGCATCCTTAATCATCCCTAGCCGTACTTAAGCATCCCTAAGCGTACTTAAGCATCCTTTTTCATCCCTAGCCGTACTTGAGCATCCTTAATCATCCTTAGCCGTACCTAGGCATCCCTAGCCGTACTTAAGCATCCCTAAGCGTACTTCAGCATCCTTCTTCATCCCTAACCGTACTTAAGCATCCTTAATCATCCCTAGCCGTACTTAAGCATCCCTAAGCGTACTTCAGCATCCTTCTTCATCCCTAACCGTACTTAAGCATCCTTTATCATCCCTAGCCGTACTTACGCATCCGTAAGCGTACTTAAGCATCCTTCTTCATCCCTAAGCGTACTTAAGCATCCTTAATCATCCCCAGCCGTACTTAAGCATCCCTAAGCGTTCTTAAGCATCCCTCCTCATCCCTAGCCGTACTTGAGCATCCTTAATCATCCCTAGCCGTACCTAGGCATCCCTAACCGTACTTAAGCATCCTCAATCATCCCTAGCCGTACTTAAGCATCCCTATGCGTACTTAAGCATCCTTCTTCATCCCTAACCGTACTTAAGCATCCTTTATCATCCCTAGCCGCACTTACGCATCCGTAAGCGTACTTAAGCATCCTTCTTCATCCCTAACCGTACTTAAGCCTCCTGTATCATCCCTAGCCATACTTAAGCATCTCTAACCGTACTTAAGCATCCTTAATCATCCCTAGCCGTAGGTAAGCATCCCTAAGCGTACTTAAGCATCCTTCCTCATCCCTAGCCGTACTTGAGCATCCTTAATCATCCCTAGCCGTACCTAGGCATCCCTAACCGTACTTAAGCATCCTTAATCATCCCTAGCCGTACTTAAGCATCCCTATGCGTACTTAAGCATCCTTCTTCATCCCTAACCGTACGTAAGCATCCTTTATCATCCCTAGCCGCACTTACGCATCCGTAAGCGTACTTAAGCATCCTTCTTCATCCCTAACCGTACTTAAGCATCCTTTATCATCCCTAGCCATACTTAAGCATCCCTAACCGTACTTAAGGATCCTTAATCATCCCTAGCCGTAGGTAAGCATCCCTAAGCGTACTTAAGCATCCTTCCTCATCCCTAGCCGTACTTGAGCATCCTTAATCATCCCTAGCCGTACCTAGGCATCCTTTACCGTACTTAAGCATCCTTAATCATTCCTAGCCGTACTTAAGCATCCCTAAGCGTACTTAAGCATCCTTCTTCATCCCTAGCCGTACTTGAGCATCCTTAATCATCTCTTGCCGTACTTAAGCATCCCTAACCGTACTTAAACATCCTTACTCATCCCTAGCCGTACTTAAGCATACCTAAGCGTACCTAAGCATCCTTCTTCATCCCTAGCCGTTCTTGAGCATCCTTAATCATCCCTAGCCATACCTAAGCATCCTTAACTGTACTTAAGCATCCTTAATCATCCCTAGCCGTACTTAAGCATCCCTAAGCGTACTAAAGCATTCTTCTTCATCCCTAGCCGTACTTGAGCATCCTTAATCATCCCTAGCCATACCTAAGCATCCCTAACCGTACTTAAGCATCCTTAATCATCCCTAGCCGTACTTAAGCATACCTAAGCGTACTTAAGCATCCTTCTTCATCCCTAGCCGTACTTGAGCATCCTTAATCATCCTTAACCGTACCTAGGCATCCCTAGCCGTACTTAAGCATCCGTAAGCGTACTTCAGCATCCTTCTTCATCCCTAACCGTACTTAAGCATCCTTTATCATCCCTAGCCGTACTTACGCATCCGTAAGCGTACTTAAGCATCCTTCTTTATCCCTAACCGTACTTAAGCATCCTTTATCATCCCTAGCCGTACTTAAGCATCCTTATTCATCCCCAGCCGTACTTAAGCATTCCCAAACGTACTTAAGCATTCTTAATCATCCCTAGCCGTCGTTCTTAAGGATCCTCAATCGCCCCTAGCCGTACTTAAGCATTCTTGGTCATCCCTACGCATACCTAAGCATCCCTGATCATCCTTAGCCGTACTTAAGCGTCAACCATTATCCCTAACCGTACTAAGGCGTTATCAATCATCCTTAAGAGTATTTAAGCCGCGTTTTTAAATAATATCTAGGCTGGACAATATCCCCTAACTTATCGAACTTGGATGTAGAGAGGAATTCCTTGCAAGATATTATACCTTGCGTAATTTTTTTCCGTGTCGGCAAATTTAATATTGTGTTATCAGGTCCTACACTTTCGAATGATAGACCATAGGCTATCGCGACTTTAAAAGCCTTTATAAGAGTCTATTAATATTAAATAATTAATCAATTAATTAACTAAGTTTTTTTAATTTAAACTAGTTGCTTTTGGCATGCACTTAAACTATTCGTCTTATATATGTTTGTTTTATGTTAAATATAATTCAAATTATAGTTTAAAGTGTTTACGAAAGTAATTAGTTATTTGTCTATCGAGATTTTACTCATATAGTTTGTTTTGTAATCAAGGCAGGTCGAAAGTACAGGTCATATAGGTCATTGCTCTACCAATACGGAAACCACCCAAACGCTTTATTACTGCCTAACCTAGTCCTAAAAACGGTGTTTAGCATGAACGTTGGTTTTGGTGTAGGTTTTGGGTGGTTTCTGCATAGAAATATAATAACAGTGACCTGTGACCTGTACCTTACACCTGCTGGCCGTTGTTGTTTTGGGCCTTTCAACGTCAAGAAACACATCAAATAGCGATATTTCTCGTTACGTCACTAACCGTCATTGATGTGCAACCCAGACATTTATTAACAATAACTTTTTTTCCGGGGGTTGCAAAAATTTTAATATCCGGAAGATGATGGTATCTGGTGATGGCTACTTCTTTGTGAGTTCGTCATTTCAGATATGCCGCCCATTCGTCTCCTTAAAGCAGCCATCAAGATCGTCATTGTGACGATGTGATGTAACAAAGAACGTTGCGTGACAAGGCAGCAGGCCGAGGTCGCACTGGAGACCCTATATGGACCGATCAAATGCGGTGAATAACCTGTTTATTATTTTTTACTGAAATGGTGTGCTGCCTGGGAACCACAGCTTAAGGCTGGCTTGCGATGCTGATTGTCAAAAGAGAAATATCAGGCAATGCCGCAATGATCGGTTGATTCTATTCTCAATATTTATGAAATGGTAAAGCAACACTGTTTACTTGTGAAAACATTTAAAAGGATTGAAAAAAATGTATTCGTGGTCCAAAAGATTTTAATGTAGCCATGTAACCTTGCGGCGGCATCACACAAGCTCGCGCAACCAGGGCTACGATTCCCACCGGGTTGGCGGGGAAGATAGAAAAATTCCTTCCGCTCGCAGAGCCAATCAAATTGTAGGATTCGTAGAATTCCGCCCGCTCGTGCATTGGGAAAAAGATTATCTTCAAGTATTCAGATGTGCGTAAACAAGTGAGTTGAATTTGTGACGCACTCTTGTGCTTCGTTTTATACCGTTGATCTACCGTACTGTTCACGGATCAACGAAGACGTACAACGTACCATGAACGTTACTGTCACTTGAAAATGTGACCTCGCGTTCCTGTAATCTCTTTGCGAGTATTACAAGTCATTAAACTCGCAAAATGTGTACCAAATATTCAGCAAATTGAAATTGGTTTGAGCGCTGTAAAGATTTGGATAGGAAAATGAAAAATTGTCGTCGAGTCCTCACGTCTTCCACACAACCCCAAATTTCATATATCGTGTATAGTAGTTAGAAAGCGGCTGAGAACAACAGAATTTTTTTCAAAATTAAGAATCGCACTTGCAGTCCCTGATACACTGTTGTTTTAATTGGTAAAGATAACAATTTGTGGTGACGTCTTCCTTGCCTGTTTAAGCTCATTCGTGATGGTGGATACGGTAATTTGTCATCCGCTGAAGGACTACTTAAAAGGGCGATTTAGTCGTGTCCAGTAGGGTATCCGCTCAAAGGTTTTATGTTTACTGTCTCTTCATTATAAGATTCACAAATAATTCTTTGGATATTTTGAGTCACTTCATTTAATTATCATATCAAGGATTAAATACAATAATGATATTAACCATGATACTAAAAAAATTATTAATGGTAAGAACTAAGAAATATTTTCAACAAAAACGTGCATACACAATAGAGGATTTGCAAGGCAGCCATGTTGCATGGCAGGAACAATGGATTCTTTTCCCTATGGGAACAAATGTTCTTTCTAATGCAAAACATTTTCATTTTTCCTGCCATGTAACATGGCTGCCGTGAAAAACCTCTATAGGGCGTTTTCACATGACCTTGCGGCAGACATGTTGGCGATGGAAAAGGCGGCCTTATTGGTGGAGGTTAGGGATGCTACAACCCAAACTTTACTAATGCTAAAATTAGGCCTAAAAACAATGTTTAATAATGTTTACGCCTATGCGTAATAACAACAACCTGCAACCTGCACTTTAAACCCACGGCCATATTGGTGGTCCAAACTCATTTGCGGGGACTTGAATTC
>NC_090895.1:26374241-26386741 GCF_036669925.1 Montipora capricornis | reverse complement strand
GAAGAAGGATGCTTAAGTACGCTTAGGTATGCTTAAGTACGGCTAGGGATGATAAAGGATGCTTAAGTACGGTTAGGGATGAAGAAGGATGCTGAAGTACGCTTACGGATGCTTAAGTACGGCTACGGATGTCTAGGTACGGCTAGGGATGATTAAGGATGCTCAAGTACGGCTAGGGATGAAGAAGGATGCTTAAGTACGCTTAGGGATGCTTAAGTACGGCTAGGGATGATTAAGGATGCTTAAGTACGGTTAGGGATGCTTAAGTACGGCTAGGGATGATAAAGGATGCTTAAGTACAGTTAGGGATGCTTAGGTACGGCTAGGGATGATCAAGGATGCTCAAGTACTGCTAGGGATGAAGAAGGATGCTTAAGTACGCTTAGGTATGCTTAAGTACGGCTAGGGATGATTAAGGATGCTTAAGTACCGTTAGGGATGCTTAAGTACGGCAAGGGATGATTAAGGATGCTCAAGTACGGCTAGGGATGAAGAAGGATGCTTTAGTACGCTTAGGGATGCTTAAGTACCGCTAGGGATGATTAAGGATGCTTAAGTACAGTTAGGGATGCTTAGGTATGGCTAGGGATGATTAAGGATGCTCAAGTACGGCTAGGGATGAAGAAGGATGCTTAGGTACGCTTAGGTATGCTTAAGTACGGCTAGGGATGAGTAAGGATGTTTAAGTACGGTCAGGGATGCTTAAGTACGGCAAGGGATGATTAAGGATGCTCAAGTACGGCTAGGGATGAAGAAGGATGCTTAAGTACGCTTAGGGATGCTTAAGTACGGCTAGGGATGATTAAGGATGCTTAAGTACGGTTAGGGATGCTTAAGCACAACTAGGGATGATTAAGGATGCTTAAGTACGGTTACGGATGCTTAGGTACGGCTAGGGATGATAAAGGATGCTTAAGTACGGTTAGGGATGAAGAAGGATGCTTAAGTACGCTTACGGATGCGTAAGTACGGCTAGGGATGATAAAGGATGCTTAAGTACGGCTAGGGATGATAAAGGATTCTTAAGTACGGTTAGGAATGAAGAAGGATGCTTAAGTACGCTTAGGGATGCTTAAGTACGGCTAGGGATGATAAAGGATGCTTAAGTACGGTTAGGGATGAAGAAGGATGCTTAAGTACGCTTACGGATGCGTAAGTACGGCTAGGGATGATAAAGGATGCTTAAGTACGGCTAGGGATGATAAAGGATGCTTAAGTACGGTTAGGGATGAAGAAGGATGCTTAAGTACGCTTAGGCATGCTTAAGTACGGCTAGGGATGATTAAGGATTCTTAAGTACGGTTAGGGATGCTTAAGCACAACTAGGGATGATTAAGGATGCTTAAGTACGGTAAAGGATGCTTAAGTACGGTTACGGATGCGTAGGTACGGCTAGGGATGATAAAGGATGCTTAAGTACGGTTAGGGTTGAAGAAGGATGCTTAAGTACGCTTACGGATGCGTAAGTACGGCTAGGGATGATAAAGGATGCTTAAGTACGGCTAGGGATGAGGAGGTATGCTTAAGTACGGCTAGGGATGAGGAGGTATGCTTAAGTACGCTTAGGGATGCTTAAGTACGGCTAGGGATGATTAAGGATGCTTAAGTACGGTTAGGGATGCTTAAGTACGGCTAGGGATGATAAAGGATGTTTAAGTACGGTTAGGGATGAAGAAGGATGCTTAAGTACGCTTACGGATGCGTAAGTACGGCTAGGGATGATAAAGGATGCTTAAGTACGGCTAGGGATGATAAAGGATTCTTAAGTACGGTTAGGGATGAAGAAGGATGCTTAAGTACGCTTAGGGATGCTTAAGTACGGCTAGGGATTAGTAAGGATGCTTAAGTATGGTTAGGGATGCCTAGGTACGGCTAGGGATGATTAAGGATGCTCAAGTACGGCTAGGGATGAGGAGGTATGCTTAAGTACGCTTAGGGATGCTTAAGTACGGCTAGGGATGATTAAGGATGCTTAAGTACGGTTAGGGATGCTTCAGTACGGCTAGGGATGATAAAGGATGTTTAAGTACGGTTAGGGATGAAGAAGGATGCTTACGTACGCTTACGGATGCGTAAGTACGGCTAGGGATGATAAAGGATGCTTAAGTACGGCTAGGGATGATAAAGGATGCTTAAGTACGGTTAGGGATGATAAAGGATGCTTAAGTACGGTTAGGGATGCCTAGGTACGGCTAGGGATGATTAAGGATGCTCAAGTACGACTAGGGATGAAGAGGGATGCTTAAGTACGCTTAAGGATGCTTAAGTACGGCTAGGGATGCTTAGGTACGGCTAGGGATGATTAAACATAGTTAAGTACGCCGCCTGGGACCACTATATGAGTGACTACACCGGACCACTATATGAGTGCCTACACCAAGTAGTTACCTAAATATGGCTGTCGATGGCTTCCTGAACGAAGTCGACACAACTTTCAAATTCTACGGATATTACGTTGTTTTCGGGGAATGTTTGTTGAAAAGAAATTAGATTATACTTTGGTTATTTATATTTATTTCATACTCTTTCGGATAAGGAAGAAGGAATGACATTTGTGGGCATAACAGTGCTGGTAATGTGTTTCCAAGACGACTTCGTTATCTAAACGATGTCAGCTTACAATCCCAGAAAAAATGTTCTTGAGAGGTAAGCATGAAGTGATTCTTGCCCATCTTATATTAAAACATTTTTCCTTTGAAAGTTTTCAGAGCTCGGATGTTTTTTGCCAGAACTGAGCATACATATTTTTCTTGGTTATATCAGTTCAAATAAGCCAAGAAAGGTATTGAGAATATTGTTTTATTATATATATGGGGCGAATTTCATGTAATAAACCTTCCAAATAGAATTCTCTCTTCCTTATATTTCACCAGTGAAAAAACCGATACGTCCAATCAGGTTTGCGTATAGCGTTCTTCACATGTGAAAAATATAACCAATGAGCATTGAGTAGAATCACCCATTAGCCAATCAGAACATAACACTCAAATGGGTTCCGAGGCGCGCCGGTTGAGAAAACATGCTTGTGTTTTTCGCAAACTGACATGGCTTCAGCACGTTTTGTTCCACCTGAAACAACTTTAGAGGCTTTTATTGAAGAGCAAGCAAACAAAAACACGTTGAGTAAAACCAAAAGAGATGTTTCCTTACTCAAAGAATTTATGAGAATGAAAGGAAAACACGAAGAATTCGAAAACATTGAACCGAGAGAGCTCGACGAAATACTGTGCGCATTCATTCTGGCGGTGAAGAAAAAGGACGGAGAACAACAAGTTTTGTCCCTACTTCAAGGCGCAAACATTCACGGAGGAACAGTTAATATCTCGATAAACACTGTAAGTCAGCAAAGTCCAAACTTGTCTGTGATGCACAGTGCGAAGCGCCGCCATTATGTGATTGAATCAGACAGTGATTAATCGGACCTAAAATAAATGTGAAGAAGTGTTTTCGTCATTTCACTTTTGATTTTTCTTTTTTTGCATTTAGCGTTATTCTTAATGAGGAAGTATCTTTTAATACCTGTAACGTTTTCCCCGAAGACAGTTTTTGCGCATTTCGGAAGTTTTTAAGCTTACTGAATTGGATTCTTGAGTTTTCGCTATTTCGCAAACATGGTTTATAAAGCTTGCATCACAAAGAAAACAATAAAATTTCTGATTTACACGCTTTTATTTTCCTTTAATATATAATAAACAAATTACACCATAGAAAGTGCTTTGTACGGATTTTATTCACTCGTTGCAAAACTTTAGAAACTCACTCGTTCGCTACGCTCACTCGTTCGTTTCTAAAGTTTTGCGACTCGTGAATAAAATTCCGTACGGCGCACTTTCTATGAAGTAATCTATTTTTATCGCGGCAGTGGACAAAACACTGACCACCAGTCTATGGACTGCCCAAATGGACTACCCTAAAAATACTATTTCGAATGAGTATTGTTGGTCCATATGTAAGCAGCATCTCAAATTGTGCTTACTAAAGCCTAAACACCCATTTTACATGGTATTGATCAACAGTATTTAAGGTTACAATTTAATTGTTGAAAAAGACCAAACCCTTTATAACTGCTAACAATTAAGCCTAAATATTGTTTTATGCCTAACTAGGCTTAAAGGTAAGCTCCTCTAAAGGGTTTGGGCTTTTTTAACAGTTACATTATAAGTTGTTGTGATGCTCGATTACTTCATGTAAGTGAAGTGAAACTGGTGCAATTCCTGGACTAAGTTGCATTTGACTGTGCAGACAAAAATAAACAAGGTATGTGCAAATTATGCAAATATGTAAACCTTTCAATTATTTTCAATTGTTCTCATTCAAAATGGTATTTTTAAGAGTTAGTCCATTTTAGGGTAGTCCATTGGGGTAGTCCATGGACTGGGTGGGGATCAGTGTTTTGTCCACCACTGCTCCTGTTTATGAGATGGTGCTTTTGTAACAAGGACAAATGTACAAAGTAGTTATGAACTTTGGTGACCTTGGCTCACAGTAATTGTAAATTGGCCAGAGTATAGCTTAACTGTTACCTCTTGTTCGTGGAAGAACATTAAAAAGTTTATGATATTTAATTACAAAGTGGCTATTTGTATGGGACCCTTATACCCACCTGTCATATGGGAGTCTTCTTAGAATGATTATTACAGGTTCAATAACACTTGGAAAGTCTTACCTCGTCTTTAATTCTTTTATATACAATTTAGTTATCAAACAATGGCATTGATGCCTGTTTTATTTCACAAACTACCTTCTTCTTTTGATGTCAGTGGCCATCTGACCTGCCATGTGTTTGTTTCATTTAAGTCTCAGCACCCATTTCAAGTAGCAATGATAAACAGTATTTAAGTCCAAGCACCCATTTTATAACGGTTAGCTTTCAATAACTGTGTGGCCTTGTCATTCAAGGTTAGGGTTAGAATCTGTTATAATCATGAATAGCAAATATAGGTTGATGTATGGGTCTTGTACGAATAGCCACTGCCATTTAATTATTATGTCTCCTTGTTAATAACCTGCGATCAGGCCCATTTTTAGCTTCGCCCATATGTTCTCTTATGTCGTCGCTCGCTAAAATTGGGCCTGACCAAAAGTCTCTCAAGAATTCCGGACGGTCGGCCAAATTTTGGCCGACCAAACTCGTGATCTGATTGGCTGTTGAAACGCCGGAAGTGAAAATGCCATCGTGATTGCGCGGAGCTCTCGCGAAGTCCTCGAGACTAATCCGCCATAAGTGTACGAAAAAATTTGCTGCCTTTTGTTCTTACGATGACGTGGACGGGGCAACTTGATTTTATTTGTATAAATGGAGATATGCCATCTGGAATATCTCATAACTTGCCCAGAATCGGGTTTGAATCTCTGGAAAGAGTGAAATTAGCGATTCCGTTGTCGAGCTCTGTGGCCATGTGGTTGAAAGTACTTTGGCACAAACTTCCCTGATGTTTTGAAAGTTAAATAGCTGGTTCTTTCAAATGGCAATGAAAGTCGATGCAAATTGGTTTCCTGGATGAGACAAAGGACATATATATCAAAACGAGGAGATGTTGATAAAATCGCAAGTGACACGAATGCATGTTTTGAATATCTGTGTATCACTTACTGTACATGACACGGTTTGTTTGCACAATTTGGAGTCAGATTGCTTCATAATATTTCCAGTTGATTTGATTCTCGCTCCAGAAAGACCAATTGTACAAATATAAAAGAAATTTTGCGAGTCCATCTTACTGTTCGTACTCCATCAAAAGATTAACGGCCAAATTTATCATGATTTTAATGCGCGCAACTTCTAGAAATACACTGCAACTGAATTAAGATATTACCCGAAAAAATCACCAAAGAAACCTTCATGGGCAAACACGTTAAAGGAATAATGTATTTCTCCTTTTTTTTTCTTTAAAAATCTATTGCCAAATCGTCCAACGACAAAATGCTAGGTTATCGCAATTACAAATTAAGATGTCAAGCTTAAAAGATTGCATATTCAGTGAAGTTCGGAGGAAGAATTACACCGGCCTTTGCCGCAATATAGTCGTCGAAAAGGTACAGAAAGTAACATTCCCCATGCTATAAATGTTTTTCTCAAATTAAAGCCACGGTAACCTTCGAATTCGTTTATAATATTCCTCTCACGGTAATTAACTCTGGTCAAAACAAAATAGCGTGAATCTGCCGTGCACGCGTGTATTGCTGTAATGGAAGTAAATTTGATTGGCCGATGAAGGACATGTCAATCAATCAAAAAAAGTGGGCGGAAGGAATATCGAAGAGGAATTTGGTCAGGCTCTATTTTTCGTTTCGCCAACTCCACATTACGTACCACGCGAAACTAAAATAGAGCCTGATCGCAGGTTACCTTGTTAATATACTTTTTACGTAATGACATTGTACACATTGTGTATATCCTTGGGAAATTTGGAATAAATAAGTAAAGTGTAACCCGGACTACAAGTCTCCCTTTCTGTATTAGGCTGAGGGAGAGAGAAAAAAGCAGAGACTGGTCAAGACTAGACAAGTCCTACCCAGTTTCCGGCACACAACGGCGTTGGTCAGCAGAATCTTACAAAGAGAAGAATCTTACATCATCTTGGAAACCACCTAGCCCACAATATCTTCCCAGACTTGAAAATCGTCCAGCCTCAGCTGAGTCAGGTTATGATGGTGATTTGAAGCGTGGAAAGCAAACTGTTATTCCTCCAGTCTCTCTTGGGCAGGGATATGCAAGGTAAATAATATTGTTTTTTCTTGGTAGAAAGGGAGTGAAATTTCAGTTCATGAATTTTGAAAAAGTCAACTTTCATGGGATTGAGAAAATCATCAATTACTTTTACTTTATTACTGATTTATTATTTTTTCTATCAGCCCCTTGGAACCCTGTGGTAATTAGGTTTGCATGGTTTCTGTTGACCTCCCAGCCAAATACTTCATCATTTGTAGCCTTTAACCCACTGACACCTCAAACGCCCTAGGACGCCCCTGGTTGATGATGACAATGATAATAATAATAATAATAATAATAATTATTATTATTATTATTATTTATTATTATTATTATTATTATTATTATTATTATTATTATAAAATTAATTATAATAAAGTTAGTTATAATAAAGTTATCCCACTCATATTGGGTGCCCTTGGGACCATCCTAAGGACCTTAAAAGCAAATTTGGAAGAAAGTGGAGTGGACCTTGGGATTGATCTATTACAGAAGTCCGTTCTTCTTGGTGCAGCAATCTCACAGAGCAGAGTAGAGAACTAAAAAACTCAATCGACATATACCGGCAAGTCTGAGAGTCGAACCTGGGCCACATTGGTGGGAGGCGAGTGCTCTCACCATTGCGCCACCCTTGCTCCCCAAAGATAACCCAACTGTATGGACATAGGACTGGAACCTAGGAATTTTGATTAACCCATCACCTATAAACCACTTGACCACCACAGCGCTAGCAAAGATAGTCATTGGCCATAAGATAAAATGTTTGCATCATAATAGAGCTGGATTCACTAGGGATTTCCTATATTTAGAGCACCATCTTGGTCAATATTATTGGTGACATTGTGTGGAAGTATTGTATCGAAGTTGTACACAAATAAACATACATTTATGTGCATGTGTGGCAGGTCAAATTGTACCTTCAGGTCAACTTGTTTCAACCTAGAACAATTCGTTTCAACCTAAGTTAAATTGTTTTCAACCGTAGTAGGTTAGTATGAATTGTCTAAAAATGGGTTTTTCCTTTTTTGGGGATGTAACAAAAAAAATGGGACCTGGATTTTTAGGGGGAATAAAAGAGAAAAAAATGAAAAAAAGAGAGATTGATTAATTTCCTCTCCTATCTTTCCCTTTTCTTCCCTTTTTCTTTCACATAACTTTTCTCCCTTTCCTTCCCTTCTTCTTTACTATCTCTCCCTTACAGTATTACCTATGGAACGGACTGTGTCACTAACCTTGAGCTTCCACAGCATTCCATGCCGCTGCTGGGATTTGAACCCTCACACCATTTTCCATCCAAGATTATGTCTCCTCTGAACTAACTGCTAAGCCATCGAATCATCAACTGATGAGTAAAATCTGTTGTCTCACTCCCAGGGGTCAATGGGTTAATGGAAGGGATATAGTTTTTGATTGCTCAATTAATTTAACCCTTTTCCTACTGAGAGTAAAATGTATAGAATTTACTCTGTCTAATGGCAGATGATTTTATTCATTAGTTGGGTTACTTCAGGTGTGAATGAGTTTAACATCAATACATTCTTATCATTAGTATTTATTGGTGAAAACTAAATAAATAAATTAAATTTTGAAACACTTTGACTGAAAATGATGTTTTGAGGAGTTGACAGGGTGGATGACACAATGCAGATGATTGAGTCGGCGACACTTGGGAACTACATGTAGTCTGCTTCCATACATTGTCCATTTTGCTCTTGAGCCATTCTCTGCTACAGAGGTCGTAAACGAATGACAGGTTTATTCCTGAACCACCTTCTTGGTATTGTTCAGCTTGAAGTTCTTGTTTTCCACTTGTCACTTGAAACATCCACATGTTATATTTCAATCTCCAAATAAATCTTAGAATGGATCAACAATATTATGAATGTTGATCTTCTGATCAGCAATTTTTAATGAAGAAATTTGAAACCCTTCTGATAAAAAAAATAAAATAAAAAAGCTTTTCATATTCTGATTTTATTGGAAAGATTTTAGTTCAATATTTGAGCCCACAGCTCACACTAAACCCCTTAAGTTAACAGCTTTAATCAAAAATCTAGTTTAGTTATTTTTGTGTAAAGTTTAATGGGGGACACTTGCCTTCAGATCTGGAGTTCCCGGGTTCAAGTTCTAACCATTCATTGAACTTGTTCCTGGTAGTCCCTGGTTCAACTTCTCAACCGCACTTGTAAATAGCCAACTGGTTTGCCTCTGGCCAGTTGGGGTTGTTATAGTCGTTTCATTGATTGTATTTTGTTGGCCCTTGAAAAGCCCCCACGGGGAGTGGTCAGCTAAGTATGTATTGTATTGTATTTTATTATGTTTGACCTCAACCCATACATTAGTGCTTTGTTTTTTATAGAGAATCACAAACCAAGGCAACAAATAAATGGAACGAACATGCAACTCTTCCAAGGCACCAAGGAACTGTTACCTACCCATCCCTACCATCTCACTATCCTAATCCAGCGATAGGATCGTTACCCCACCCCCCTATGATGTATCCAGTCACTATGATCCCAGTGCACCCTGGGTATGCTCCATGGTTTGCACCATATCCAGGTTATGCGGAAGGCACTTTGTATGATCATACCCTCCATGATGGGAGACTTGTAAGGTAAGGATTGAAAAAGTACCGGTATTTTCCAAAAGGCGAAGAACATAGTACAGGGCTCAAAATTGTGACCAATACAGTCACATTTGCAACTGAATTTTTTCTCTTTGTGACTAAAATATCTGGAGAAGTCGCAAATTCTCATTTTGTTTTCATCTTTGCTCTTTCAAAACAAAAGGGGTAGCAGTTGCCACTTTGCTGCTACTTTTGCTAATTAAAAATAAATAAATAAAGAAATGACAAAATTATTTTGTCAGTTGACCGACAGGTTACAGACAGTCTACCGACAGCTAACCAACAGGTTACCGACAGCTTAAGAAAAAGAAAATTTGTGGTAAAAATGAGCAGTTAACGTGACATAACATTCCGTAATGGTGATGTATGACTCGACAGACTTCACCTACTTCGTCTTCAGTCGGCCGACAGTTAACTGACAGGTTTTTTGAGGAGCTCTTCTTCACAATTACCTTCAGACCTTACTTTCTAACCTTTGTATACTTCTGAAATGTCTTTTCAGGGTGCCAAATTTCTTCTCTGGCGGTACATGTGTGACTGGAAACATTCAAGAAAGTTTGTCGAAGATCTAATTCACAGCTTTCTATTGGAGGAGATCGTTCCAGATGTCTTGATTGATGTCCTCTCTGGCAAAAAATATCTGGTAAGTAAGCATTAGTCTGAGGTTGATGCCTTAAAAGTGAGGAGCCAGAATTTAAAGCAATTTTTCATTTTTGCTGAGATCGGCATCATTAACCCTTTCCTTTCTAAGAGTGACACTTAAAGATTTTTCTCTATCTAATGCCAGAATAGAAATATTAAAGAAATAATAATTATTTAAGTTTCGAGCGAGGCTGTGCAACAAGAGGGAGCTTAAGAAGTGACGACGGCGACAGCAACAACAACACCGCAAAACAATGATTTCATTGGTTAGAAGAGCATTAATAATCGTGCTACACCAGCACGCGTTTTACCTCAAATTTTTGTGGTACTCTGCATAAGGATGATGTGAGCATGCAACAGAGAATCTTTCATTCTCTATTTTCCCTCCGAAACGGATTGTACCAGTTTATTTTTAGGATACTTTCCCCAAATTGGAGGATGTGAGCGAGATGGAATAATCACGAATGACTTACAATACAGCAAAGTTGTATTATTTAGATGACATTTTCGTTGATATCGCCGGCGTAGATCTTAAGGTCCCTAATGTAATGTCCCAAGGATGTGAAAAGACCTAACCAAAAATAATTTTAAAAAACATATACCGGTAAACAATATGCTCGTTACGATTTTGGAGGAAGAAGATTGATCAATAATTTTAGAACCTCAACTGATTGTCATGAAAATGAGTAAATTTTTCTTTCTTAAAGTTTCTTTTTTAAAATGTTCTTTGTATGATTACTATTATTGTGGGATCTGAGCTATTATATATGTTCAATTAAAACATTATGCCTTGTAAGGACTGACCTTGCGCTATTTGAGGTAGTGACAAAGTAAACATGGCTTCCATTTTTATACTGGAAAAGGGTGAAATTGTTGAGTGATTTTCTTCATCAATGGGGGATGCTTCAGGGTTAAAGTGTTAAAGTGCTACTACGATGAATAAAGCAGCTCTTGTTTTTCTTCTTTTGAAAGTATTTGCGTTGATTGCTCAATAGGCGGAATTTTTTGTAGTAATCTCAAGAGAAAGACTATTTATTTTAACTGCACTTTTTTCATTTAACGGTCCTCCAGTACTTGGTCTGGTTCTGACTGCTAAGCTTTCAGTGATCTGGATCGAGGAGAAAGTGACGTCATTTACTCACTAGCTTAAATATGCAGTGTGTGAATGCGGCTTAATTAGTTTGCATAACACAAAATTAATTTGACAATTTAAAAGCCAATAACTCTCATGATGCATACTAATTAAGCCGTACTCACACACTGCATTTGTGAAGAAAAATGAATTCTCGAATTCTCTCAACTCCCCCTCATGTTTAGATGAGGCTATGGAAACACAGAAAAAAGTCCTCTATTGCTTTATAAAATATTTCCTATACATTGTAGATAATTCAACAAATGAAGGAAAATGCTGGTTTTTTTTACTTCTTGATTGAAACAGATTTTCTTGATACACACGCATATTTCCTACCAGCCAGTTAAAACGCATGTCTAACAACACATAACCAATCAAAATTCGTGTGATGTCACAGCCGTGTTTCCATACTGTCATCTAAACACAGCTATTGACCAATGAGAGGGCGTGTACTGTCGTAATTATTTTTTAAATACATGTAGACATAACATGAATGTAGAAAGCAAAGTGGCTCCCATTGACAAGCAAAAAGGGAGTGGGTAATGTTCAGGTTGTAGAGCAATGATGTGGCGTGAATGTGGCAAACTATTAGCCTTTTTACCACAATATTATTGGTTGTAATCTTGCAATCTGATTGGCTAATTTTCCGTTGTCGATTAGAGTCTAGACAATGCTGTACGCATCATGCTTGCATCAATTTGTCACGCAATGTAATAGCCAATGAGGAACATTCATTTTGGGAAATGAACCAATCATATTGCGAGAAAGTTATAGACAACGCTTGCTCTTTCTTTGTGTTATGATTTTGGTCACTTTCTGCGGTGAGTCCACAATGTTTTGACCACTGTGATGACAAATATCGTCGTTGATAAGAGTACAGGCAATGCTGAACCACTTTTGATTTGTTAATTGATTCCTGGGAGTGAGACTTTAGATTTTACTACGTCTAACACCCGACAATTTTATTTGTCAATTGGGGATGTTCTAGGGCATTTGTGATGTCAATGGGTTAGGTTAACTGATAAGGAATTTCAGATCCCGGAACTGATTGCGAAGAATAGTAAATTAACTGCTCATGTTGGTTCTGCTGGAGAACGCATGTTTTATGAGTCAAATGAGTCAATGAGTCAATGAGTCATGAGTCATGAGTCAATGGACTCACAGTCAATAGAGCAATAATTTGTTGATTAAGCCTAAGCCCTCGTTTCAGTGATTAGGCCTAAGCACTGTCTGAAATTTTAGCTTTCATTTTATGGTTTAATTAACTGCACTAACTCGTTGACTCATTGACTCATTGACTCATAAATACTTGAAACTCGTTCTGCTGGGGTGAGACCCTAAATAGCATTGCCCGCTGGTATAACTATGGTGATGCTATCAATATCAGC
>NC_090895.1:26364241-26369241 GCF_036669925.1 Montipora capricornis | reverse complement strand
GTCTTCGCAACTGGAAAATTGATTTAAAAAACGTGAATTGGGAGAAACTATTTATTCTGTATGCCTTTTTAATTGGAATTGTGGGAGAAGATTCTTCCTTCTTTCTTCTGTCCTTCACAAGCATAGCTGTGGCACTGATTCTGCTTCAGGAAATGAGGACTCCACACAAGTGTTTCCCAACACCATTTTATTGTTTTTTCTTTTCTTTTTTTTTTTAAACAGCTTTGCTTAGCTAACCCTAAACGTCAATCTTAAAACAAAGATTATAAATCAAGCAAGCGAATCAAAAAGTGACCAAATCTCTTTTACACATGTTGAGATCATTTGTCTTCACTGTTCTTCTAACATGCGTGCAGACAAGAATCAATTAGGATACAGGCTGTGGTTTTTGAGATCTTGCTTTTTACCTAAGAGGAAACTCTTCTTGACTTAACTAATCGAACTCGAAAATTACTTACCATTAATTAAACAGTTTTTATTGTATAATTATCCATATTAAATCAACATTAATTTACCCATTGACTCCCAGGAGTGATCAGCAAGTAAACTCTGTTCACAATTTCAATGGAATGTCAGTCAGATAGGTATTGAGAATGAAGATACTTATCAGCTTAATTAACAGGTGTGATCTTGATGTCATACCAAATTCTCATGGCTACCCAACAAATAAATCTGTTGTACTTGTTGGGAGAATGCACGTTTCGTTCTTGGGAGTGAAAGGGTAAATTAAAATTCAACTTTTCTATTCCTTTTGCGACAAAACTTGATGGTTTCCGTTATCATCAAAACAGTAAACCTGTGCTCGTGTTCTGAATTCCACCGGAAATCAAGAAACTTTTTTCAAAAATCGTCATTTTATTATTTCAGTATTATTCCCTGTTTTTCTCTAAAAATATTGGTGAAGGAAAACATTTGTGAAGCAAACTATGAAAATGCGCAAAGCAAAGCAAAAGTAACAAAAAGGCTGTCGTTTAGTTACTTGAGCCAGATGACCACATAAGGAGACTGGTGAGAGTATGATTTGTTTGGCCAGTCAGAATCACTGCTTGGACTGTCGTAACCGTTGACATTCTGTGACCAGCCATGCGCAGTGGCACCTTTTAACATCAGCCCAACAGCCATGCAGTTGTCATTTGTAGCAACGTTTCCTGCAGCGTCGTAAGATGCATAAGGGTATGATCCGCCGTGTGCACTAAATGGCATTATCCCAAACTTGTTTTGGAAACAGGTCTGCCACAGAGAAAGAAATTACAAATATTGTGAAATTGAATTAGTTTCCATTTACTTCGCTGTTTGCTGCAGTTGATCACTCGTAGTTAACTTCCTTAAGGCCTCCCCTCCTAGAATTTCCCTTTTCGTTTTTCTGATTTTGACATGTATATGAATCTGTAGTGCGTGGCTAACTATATGAACTATGTTTTCTCTCGTTTGTTAGTGAATTACGGATTTTTTGCTCAAGATATATATTTTTAGAGTTATTGACTTGGTGTTACTTTGGTGATCCGACTTAAATGTTAACTGCTTTAATGTAAGTTTTTTTTAAGACTGTTTTATCTCGCTGTTCTAAGGGTCTGCTTGCTACTTCGAATGTCTCGAGAAACCCGAACCTTGTAGCCTTTTAAGATTATTTTGAAGGTCTCATTTGTCTATTTGGAAACGAGCTTTAACTCGCCTTACCTTTTTGTTTCCATTCCAAGCAATCACCATCACTGGTTTCTGTACAGCGGCTTTCACTGCTGATAAGCCTACAGTATGATCCCAGAACGAGGCTTTTTCTCTGTCACCAGGCAACCGCCACATCACCCACTTACTTCCTAAGCCATCCGTCAGGTCGCCGCTGGACAACATCACTGTAGAGGCTTCCTCTACTGCTAAACTGCGTGCGTCAAGACAAGCGAACTGGTTGCGTTTTGAGATCTTTGGAGTTTTCAGCTCATCAGTGTTGTAGTTGGACACCAGCCATTTGTCGTAAATGTTGCCGACTTTTCCACTGATTTTGCCAACAAGAGTCCATCCTCCATTTTTCATATCGCAGAAGGTCTGGACTGCTGAGCTTCCTTGTAGATCTGTTTTGATCCAGTAAACGCCATTTTTAGCGCGCGGTTTGTTGTTGACAAGACTGGCATCATGGATTTGCTTGCACGAGGCTGCGGGCAGCTCTTTGTAACCCAGAAGAGCATTATTCGGGAGGAAGAAAGGCTGGAGCAACCCCAGAGTGATCTTCGGGTCTTCAGCAACCAGAAGTGTCACCTTGATATTGTCGTACAGTGTTTTGCAGTTGTGGGGAGACTTATGGCAGCCCAGTCCTAGGGTTCCTGCAGGTATCTCCCATTCTTTTTCCACTTTCAAATTGTTATGAACCAGTTTGCCATTGACCCACTGCCAAAATCTGTTTCCAATCACTCGATACTTGATATGGAACCATTTGTTTAACTGAAAGGCCGTGGGCAACCTCCCTGCATATTTCTTGTTGCCATCTTTGTTATTAGCTTGAGGCCTCAAGTAACAGTGATTAGGAGTTCCCAGGTAATATTGTAGCCACCATCCTGTTGTTTTGTTGGAACTCACGTTACTCAGACGTAGAAATGGTCCAGTCGCAGTGTTTTTTAGCCCACTGGTCTCCATCAAGTCAAGCTCAACCTGCACGTCTTTCCAGTGAAATCCAGTTTTGAGATAGACTCCGACCTCCACATTATCGCTGTTTAGATCTTTCGTTTGCATTGTGCTTCCTAGCAGTCGCCCGTTTTGCACGCTCCATTCTCCCCAGGTCTTAACCCAGTCTTTCTTTAACGCTGAACTGGAGAAGTCATCATAAAAAGCATACACCTTGTCGAGATTCTCCTTGGCGCTGCCGCTGACCAAATCACCCATCACCAAGGAATATGAGTAACCATCAACATTGTTAGCTGATATAGGAGCCTGCAATCTGAACTGGACAGTGGCGGACTTTGTTCCCTGGCCGTTAATGACGCGGTCTAATTGGACATAATGTCGTCTGTTGTCATGGTAATAGACTCGTAAGTCATCCCCGTCGTTACGTGTTAATCCGCGATCAATCAGTTCTCGGTGGTTTACTGAGAAAAAAAAGACGGGTGTCTGAGAGAGTTCAACGAAAGGAAAAGTTATGTTTGATTGTCCAGTGAAAACACCGCGAAGACGCGTTTCTCGTTAACTCAAAAGCTAATACGACAAGTTCATTTTAATCTACAAAGGGCGAATTTGTGTATTAGAAAAATACGCCTCACTAGTATTAAACTTTTATTTCAATAATCACTCTTTGAGATTTTATCCACAGACTCGAAAGATTGCAAGACCTTTTACAGCACAACTAGTAACACAACAGAAAAGTATGGTCGATTTCGTTTGAATGGTCCCACTTTAGGATTTTATTCGCAGATAGCGTAATAACATAACTACAGGAAAGCAACCGCTAAGTGGCTTTCAATGGGATAGTCACGCCTTTCTTATTATCCAGGCATTAAATGCTCTTGTGCAATATGTCTGAACCACAGTAAGTGAAATTTCCAATTGAAACATCATAAAGGAGAACTGATGTTATACGTTTTCAGTCAATAGCGTTCTTAAGTAATCATTAAGCGTGAGCCAAGCTGTTTACTTTTGCTTCTATCATTACAAGATTGCAGCTTCTCTCAAAGTAAAATTACTATAGAATATCACACTAATATTTACCTGGTACAGTTATAGTGTAGTGTTTTGGAAGAGCGGACTCTTTGGCTACTATTTGCACCTGTATCTTGCCAACCCTTCTCGCGAGACAAGTTTGATTGCGATTCGAAGTGTTTCCTTTGGCTAGCTTTTCCAAAAGTTGCTGAACTGGTTTCACCAAAGCGATTTCTTCTGCAGCGATTCTAGCCAATTTCTCAGCGTCTTTCTCCATGGCGGAAGCAAGATCTTTCTTCTCGGTAAAGGTGTTCAAATCCAGAGTTAATTTGTAAATCAAGGAGTCGATCTGGCTTTTGGCGCGGTGTATCTCGTCGTGTTTGGAGTGATTTGTTGACTGGGATTTTGCAGAAACGCCGACTGCAAAGATCAAGAATACCGTAAATGCGTAGACACGATACAGCTGAAAACCCATCATAGTTTCAGGCAATGCCCTCACAAGCTCGTAAAATTGTTTTTGATTGGTATGAAGGTGCACAAAAAAGGACTACGACCCCAGCTTATTATGTTATTTATATTATATGGCCATACAAGTTATTTTTCATGAAATGTATATGGGGGGTAAAAACATCCGTAGGCCTACGTATTACACGTGTAGTTAATCATCGTAGTGAATTGTGTGATCGAGTTTTCGACAGGATAGTTTTCGATAAAGATCACAAACTCAACGGCTTGTTACCCCCATTTAACTTTCTTAGATACAACCTAAGAAACCATTGCCGCGTCCGTACAGCGTTAATACCATGCGTCCGCACAGATAGCGCGAACAACTCTTTTATCCTCGCTGTGAATTTTTATTTAAAATTTTAAGTCTAGTCAGTAACATATATAAGTACTTCTTATATACCTTTTTGCTATTATTATAGCTATAATGAGTTTATTAGAATTCTTATTGTTACATTTTATACTGTATTTATTGTAAATTATTGCGTAATTCATCCTATGGACTGCGAGGCAATTTTAATAGAACTTCTTTTCTATTCTATTCAAAAGAGGAACATCACCTAATACTTCCCTTTGATTTCCCTGGTTGCGGAAGATAACGATATGTTTATTAAGAGATACACCCGTATGTAAATTTTGGTCGAGTTACTTTTGATGAACGACAGGATGATATGCAAAGTCAGCTAGGACAGGGATGGCGCAGTGGTGACAGCACTCGCCTCCACCAATATGGTTCGTGTTTTTCTTGTTTTCTTGTTGGTTTTTTTTTTTCGTTTTTCAATATTTCTGGGAAAGATGATTTCGAACTAGGACTCGAGGACTCTAGGACTTGCATGTTGTGGTCAATTCTGGAAGTCTCGCTAATATATATTTTT
>NC_090895.1:26326741-26356741 GCF_036669925.1 Montipora capricornis | reverse complement strand
AGAGTTCGTGATTTTGTCAAGTCAGTAAGAGACTTGCCTTAGTTAAACTGTTTAATTTATTAACAGTTAAAAGCTGTGATGTAAAACACTAGAGGGAAGTGCACTTTTACCAACCCTAGTTCAACCTTTAATTTTCCTTCATCATCACAAGTCTTAGTCAACTTCTTTCACTGATCTGGCATTGTTATGAGATGTGACGAAAGGTTTTAAGTGATTTGGGTGCTCTTAGTGTTCTCCTTAACTGGATGCACTGTGAGTCAACCCAAAACTCAAACCAAAAACAAATTTGACCCTGAACAAGGTAGATGAACATTACTGTACATACTCAGTATGTAGACAACTTACTGTATTTGTTGAGGACAAAGAAACAGGCATGAAAAGATAACCATTTAAATCCAGGATACATATGTAGATGTACAACAAAACCAATTGTATTAGTAACAGCTGCAGTTTGCTTTGAGTTGTATTACTTTGTCCAGCTTTTGGAAGGGAGGCTGCCAGGTTTCAGGATTTATAATAATCATGAATTCACTAGATCGCTTTCTATCACTGTTATTTAATGTTTTATATTATTTGAGAAAAGGCAAAGAACAGGTAAATTGGAAAGCAGGAATTAGGGAATTTGGATTATTTTCACTTTTCCTTGTGCTTTACAATATCATTGAAAAATATATAGATGTATTCAATGGCTCACATATGTAACCATGTGCATGAGATGACAGAAACAAAAATGAAGGTAAATAAAGAAATATTTAACAATAGGATTCTGAATTCCACCTTTTCCAGCCTACCGACATTCCAAGGATTGTAAATCAACAATTCTATGGTCCACATTGGGTTACTAATGTTATTTTATTAACTCAACACATGAAAATACAGTTGTATTGTTACATTTGAGCATAAGATTTCCAGCTGTACTGTTATAATAATAATAATAATAATAATAATAATAATAATAATAATAATAATAATAATAATAATTATGCAGCAATATTGTTATTCATCATCATAGTAATCAGAATTACTGGAAAAATCATACTAAATTTATAGTAATCACATAACTTGAATATGCTGCTACATATTTGTTCTGTAGTTCCATACAGCAAAACTGAACACCTTGAACTATAACTTTAAACAGAAACCTCAAGTGGAATGACAAACTTTCAGTAAATGTATCGTGTGTATTTATTAAAAACCCACTAATGGTTTTCTCTTGTAAAGCTGTAACCCACTTCTGTCATGTTTCTTAAATTCAACAAACCCTTCTCAGACAATAGAAGGCTAAATATGTGCAATGAATTGTAGCACTAATCAGCTGCTAGTAATTATTTGAGATATGATTTCTGCAAAAGCCCCTCTTGGGTGTTTCCGAATAAACACAGTTCATCAACAGTATGATGACTTCCTTGAAAGTTTAATCTACCTAAAAAAATAATGTAAACTGCAGTTTGCAATCCCACCTTGACACCCATACACGGTTTATGTTGTAAAACAGTAACTAATAACAGTGTTTTGTGTTAACAAAATGATAACTTTTTTATTCTCTTAGAACTGGAACAAAATTGAAACAGTGAGAAACACAATTATCTTGCCTTGAACAATTTGAAAATCTTTGTTTCTATCAATGATTAACCTGTTATCATAACTTGAGACAACAACTTTTATGTACTGAACATACTAAGTATAACCCTCTCCAAAATTGGCCAGTCTGTTTACACACTGTCTATCAGACACATTGATTGAGATTCTATTGAGATATCAAGTCTTCTTGAGGGAAATGCTTATATGCATGATCACTTGGTTGGGTTACCCAGTGAGTCTTGACTGCAGAGCTGCTACATGGGAACCATCTAGTGAAACGAGGCATCAGGGGAAATGGGACAGGATGGGAAAAGGTTTTGCCGTCCCTTCTCTTGACAGTTCGCAAATCACAGCTCTGCACATGAAAATCCAAAGAACTGAGTCTGCTTGCAGGCTGATATTAGAGAAGTATTAAAACACCTAAATCATGTCAAAAAACCATGCTTGGTCTTCTTTCATGACATTAGTAAATTCTTCTGCCAGAGCTGGGTATGACTCATACGTAGTAGGAAGCTCTAGCATTGGTATACATGTTCGAACCACAGGGCGTCGCTGAAAACCTTCCAAAGAAGAGAAGGACACTTCAATGTGGTCACAGGTAATGACATCACTTCCTGTGCAGAAATGGAGGAACT
Source organism: Montipora capricornis (assembly GCF_036669925.1). NCBI lineage: Eukaryota > Metazoa > Cnidaria > Anthozoa > Scleractinia > Acroporidae > Montipora > Montipora capricornis. The sequence goes on along the minus strand of NC_090895.1, from coordinate 26,354,525 downwards.
TGGCCAGTGCCTTTCCTTCTAAGGTTTTGACAAACCTTTTTAGATGTTCCAGACTCTGTCATTCGGCTTCACTGGACGGCTCTGCCCTGAACAGGTTGGACGCTTGCTGTCATACAGTTCCTTGAGACCTTCAAGGGTTTGGAAAGTGTAATCACACCGCAGTGAGTTTACAATAGGGGCCCAGCTGTTTAATACATATCTTGGTTTCTGAACCAATTTTTGGTGAGCCAACTCCATGATTATTCTTCGAATGTTGTCTTTGTTGGGCACCCTGAAGCACTTGAATGTCGAGAGGAATTCAATGGCATCTTTGTCGTTGGCATCAAAAGCATCACTGAGACATGTGTCCAAGACCTCTCTGTCTTCAGCTGCAATGTACTGTCTAACCGATGCTAGAAGAAAGTCTGGTGTGATGCTCTCTTCTCCAAATAAGCATGATGCGAAGAATAGATGAGAAAGTTTCAAAGGGAAGTACTTAACGGTCTTGTAACCATAAACCAGGATTCTTGCAATAGTTTCCCACTCAGGCTTCTGCAGGTCATGCCTGATAAAAGGAATTTTCTCTCCACTACCAACTGTGAGTGAAGTGAAAAAATCCTGCCAGAATTCAGTAAGAATGTCAAGCAGAACTCCCTTGCCCCTCCCGTCTTCTGGATGGCCATTTGCATCAATGACATTGACATCAAGAAGGCAATTTGAAATATTGGGATCACTGAATATTTCAATAAGGTCTTTCCTCATGGTACTTCGATGCACAGTGACACACTTCTTAGGTGCATCATCATCATAAAGCATGGGAATCAAGTCTTCAGCATCATCTACAAATAGAACCAATAAAGTACTTTTAATACATTTAACCATAAAATTTTAAAAAGGCCTTAAAAAGCAATAAAACTAGATAATTTAAATATAGTCTAACTAAATTTAACTGGTTTAATAACACTGGCAGATGCCAGGGTTGAGAGGCAAAAATGTAAAATATGTCTAAAACTGAATTGATTGCTTTGACTCCTAAGCAAATCTGCACTAAAACGAAATTAATTACCATAACTTGTTATTTTTTTCATCACAGTGATTAATTCCACCCTAAAGAAATATAATCTTAACGGACAGATTTAATAACAACTACCTATACGCACAGGACACGAAAGTCCATATTAAGAATTGATGGATATAGTGCGTACTATCAGAACAATGCACAGTTGCAGTTTTAATTTCATGGCAAAGGTTACCTTGATTATTACACTAGTTGATTATAAACTCGAAGTTGATAACGGTAAATTAACCGCCGTAGCAAGTTTCTAGTAGCTGACATATCGAGCATTTAGCCCTTTGCTTCGATGAAGGGCTAATGGTTAATTTACCTTTATCAACTTCGAGTTGATAATCAGGTAGTGTTTTACTTGCCCGCCGACGCAGGACAGCAGTTTCATTAGAAACTTTGTACCTTGATTATTAGTTGGCTCGACAATCTGGGCCTCTTGCAGTTGGATGGTGGGATCTGACTGGGTTGCCCAGGTTGGACCTGTTGCAACTGAATGGTGTGAACCGAGTTGGTTTGCCTGTGCAGGCTGGGCCTGTTGCAGCTGGATGGTGTGACTTGACTGGGTTGCCCGTGCAGCCTGGACTTGTTGCCGCTGGATGGTGTGACTTGACTGGGTTGCCCGTGCAGCCTGGGCTTGTTGCTGCTGGATGGTGTGACCTGACTGGGTTGCCTGTGCTGATTGATTTCCTATTGTATAAAATGAAAACTTTGAAAGTACATAATACAATCAGCATCCAGTCCAGGGAAGGGGTTAGGGCCTGGGACTGAGAAACCATGCTCTCACAATTTGCAAACTAGGACCTCATGACAGTGTAGTTGCTACAAATTTTGAACAGAATCAAATAATAACTGATTGTACCTGAATAGTCTTGCTGTTCACAGGTGATGTCAGCTTTTTCATTATCCTAGACACAATGAAAATAAAATTCACTCCTTTGGCAAAAACACACATCTGAAGGTGGGAGAGGGCTATGTGAGTAAAGGAGTATTAATAACCATACAACATGAATTGAATTCAATACACTGTAATTTTGAAATCTCAACTGTGTGTGGACTACCCCCACTGGGTATTCACCCCCACCCCCTAAAACCCCCACACAACCTCTCAAGCATTTCTACTTTCGAGGAGTGGGTTCTTCTTTGGATCGAGTTATGGTTGGCTATCACATGCCTCTCCCCAAGGTCAAATTTTGCATCTGAAGTTCTCTTTTATGAAAAATATAAGTCTCCCCAATCCAAAGCCTAACACAGGCATTACCTTTGGAGTATGACGTATGAAATCATCTTCCTGGTTGGGAGAGGATTCACGATATCTCTTGATGCTGCAAATGCTATCATCGCAGATTTCCTGGAACGGTCTGATGTATATGGGCTTTTCTTTAAATACTCTGTGTACCATTACTCCATTCAGGCTTTGCCCTGGTGCCAGAGTAGGTTTGACGAGAGTGCTGTGAACAGGCATGAGAATCTCGAAGTCTACACCGATTGGAATCTTTTCTTCAAATGCCTCTCGTAGACAAGCCTCAACCACACACTCGGTCCACTCCTTTTGCAATTCGAAACCTGAAATCATGAAGCCATTGTCCATCAGCCACACTCGCTTCCCTTGCCTGGGAACCTTATTTACATCAGGGCCAGTTAGTAATATAACATCCCTCATGAATGGTCCTTTCACAACGGACTTCACTTTTCCTTTTCCTCTTGCACGCGGTAAGTGTTGGAACTTGAACTTGAATTGCAAAACTGCCTTCTGAAACTTGGCAAGTAAGTGCGGCTGGCAGAACCACTTTGATTTGGAGGAGGAACTTCTGATTGCGTTGCCGTTTCGCTGCCAAGGAGTGTGGAAAGTTGAGATGCCTTCTGCTGCAGTTCTTCGAGTATTCGCTTTCCAGCGCTGGCATCGGAAGACGTGTTCGACGCCATGTTTTCCCTCGAAGGCGCGAAAATCCGTTTACTCCCTGATGTAAGCGGGTGTATTATCCCTCACTCGTTTCCAGTCCTTTCCAATTCTCAATTACCAAACGCTCTTCTCAATCTATTGGTCGACATTCTCGATCACCAATCGACAGTCGATATTCTCGACCATAGGGATCGACATTTTCGATCATCAATTTTTTTTTCGACTATAGCGATCGTGTTCTCAATCATCAATCGTGTTTTGGACCATAGCGATCGTCATTCTCAATCACCAATCGTGAATCTCGACCATAGCGATCGTCATTCTCGATCACCAATCGATAATCTCAACCATAGCGATCGTGTTCTCGATCACCAATCGTGAGCTCGTACCACTTTTGAATGATATGGCCTCCCATAGATTTTCCTTTAGAAAATGAGGACTCCACACAAATGTTTCCCAGCACTATTTTATTTTTTTCTTTTTTAACAGCGATGCATAGCTAGCGCCAAACTTATCTTTTATTGCAAAGCAGACTATTATAAATCGAACAAGGGAATCAAAAAGTGACCAAATCTCTTTTACACATGCTGAGGTCATTTGTCTTCACTGTTCTTCTAACATACGTGCAGACAAGAATCATTCAGGATACAGGCTATGGTTTTTGAGATTTTGCTTTTTACCTAAGAGGAAAATCTTGTTGACTTAATTAATCTAACTCGAAAATGTCTAACCATTTAGCAGTTTTTATCACATAATTATGCAAATTAAATCCTCTGACTCCGCAGGGTGATCAGCAATTAAATTCTGTTCACCATTTAAATGAAATGTCAGTCAGATAGGTATTGAGAATGACGATAATTATTAGCTTAACGGGTGTGGTCTTGATATGATACCAAATTCTCATGACTACCCATCAAAGAAACCTATGGTACTAGTTAGGAGAATAAACGTTTCGATCTTTGGAATAAAGGGGTTAAAATTCAACTTTTCTATTCCCTATCTCTTATCGTTGAAACATTAATCAAACCCTGGCTCGTGTTTAGAAAAAATAAAGATAAATTCCACCGGAAAAAAGGAAACGTATTTCGAAAATCATCATTTTATTATTTCAGTATCCATGATTCCCTGTTTTTCTCTAAAAATATTGGTGAAGGAAAACATTTGTGAAGCAAACCATGAAAATGCGCAAAGCAATGCAAAAGTAACAAAAAGGCTGTCGTTTAGTTACTTGAGCCAGACGACCACATAAGGAGACTGGTGAGAGTATGATTTGTTTGGCCAATCAGAATCACTGCTTGAACTGTCGTAACCATTGCCATTCTGTGACCAGCCATGCGCAGTGGAACCTTTTGACATCACCCCAACAGCCATGCAGTTGTCATTTGTATCATAAGTGTCTCCTGCAGTGTTGATTGATGCATAAGGGTATGATCCGCCGTGTGCACTATACGGCATTATCCCAAACTTGTTTTGGAAACAGGTCTGCCACAAAGAAAGAAATTACAAATATTGTGAAAATTGAATTAGCTCCCATTTACTTCGCTGTTTGCTGCAGTTGATCACTCGTAGTTAACTTCCTTAAGGCCTCCCCTCCTAGAATTTGCCTTTTCGTTTTTCTGATTTTGACATGTATATATATATATCTGTATTTGAATCTGTAGTGTGTGGCTAACTATATGAACTATGTTTTCTCTAGCTCGTTAGTGAATTACGGGTTTTTTTCTCAAGATATATATGTATATTTTTTAGTTGTTTACTTGGTGTTACTTTGGTGATGCAACTTAAGTGTTACTTTAATGTAAGTTTTTTTAAGACTGTTATATCTCGCTATTCTAAGGGCTTGTTTGCTACTTCGTATTGTCTCGAGAAACCCGAACCTTGTAGCCTTTTAAGGTTATACTGAAGGTCTCATTTGTCGATTTGGTAACGGTCTTTGTCGTCTTACCCGTTTGTTTCCATTCCAAGCAATCACCATCACTGGTGATGGCGATTTACTGGAATGAGCTCTAAGGCGACTTTGTGGTTATTAAATCTCAGCCTAAATTTAGTGCTGGTTGATCCAGCATACTGCAATCGTTAAACCTTACAAGTAATTAAATACACAACATTAGAGTGGTTTTCAATTGAGTGTCGAAAGTAATTAGATAATTACTTTGGTTTATGATTACTTCACTCAGTGATTGGTTCAAAGTTCTCGCGCCATTTTTTCAACCAATCAGAAGTGAAACCAAAACCAATCGTGGCTCGCGCGTGCACATTTTCCCGCGCTTTGTGTCGGCTACGTGTAATTGCTTCGGGTTTTGATTGGTTTACTGGATTGTCTCCGACCTTTTTGATTGGCCAAAGTAATTACTTTGGTTTTGGTTTTACGACACTCAATGGAAAACTGCTCTATAAGAATTATAATCTAGCTGATAATTTATAGTATAGCTTCTCTTGGTTGTATGGCTCATAAAACTACTACCGGGAACAAGGTAGTTGAAAACATCGCATCTAGTACTACTACATTGCACGGTTACAGCCTTGCAGCCTTTTAAAGGTTATACTGAAGGTCCCATTTGTTGATTAGAGCTTAGTCGTCCTACCTTTGTTTTCCCATTCCAAGCAATGACCATCACTGGTTTCTGTAAAGCGGCTTTCACGGCTGATAAGCCTACAGAATGATCCCAGAACGAGGCTTTTTCTCTGTCACCAGGCAACCGCCACATCACCCACTTACTTCCTAAGCCATCCGTCATCTCGCCGCTGGACAACATCACCCTTGAGGCTTCCTCCACTGCTAAATTGCGCGCGTCAAGACAAGCGAACTGGTTGCGTTTTGAGATCTTTGGAGTTTTAAGCTCCGCAGTGTTGTAGTTGGACACCAGCCATTTGTGGTAAATGTTGCCGACTCTTCCACTGATTTTGCCGACAAGAGTCCATCCTCCATTTTTCATATCGCAGAAGGTCTGGACTGCTGAGCTTCCTTGTAGATCTGTTTTGATCCAGTAAACGCCATTCTTTGCGCGCGGTTTGTTGTTGACAAGACTGGCATCATGGATTTGCTTGCAGGAGTCTGCAGGCAGCTTCTTGTCACCCAGAAGACCACTATTCGGGAAGAAAAATGGCTGGAGCAACCCCAAAGTGATCTTCGGGTCTTTAGCAACCAGAAGTGTCACTTTGATATTGTCGTACAGTGTTTTACAGTTAAGACTAGACTTATGACAGCCCAGTCCTAGAGTTCCTGCAGGTATCTTCCATTCTTTTTCCACTTTCAAATTGTTATGAACCAGTTTGCCATTGACCCACTGCCAAAATCTGTTTCCAATCACTCGATACTTGATATGAAACCATTTGTTTAACTGAAAGGCCGTGGGCAACCTCCCTCCATATTTCCAGCTGCCATCTTTGTTATTAGCTTGAGGCCTCAAGTAACAGTGATTAGGAGCTCCCAGGAAATATTGTAGCCACCATCCTGTTGTCTTGTTGGGATTTACATTACTCAGACGTAGAAATGGTCCAGTCGCAGTGTTTTTTAGCCCACTGGTCTCCATCAAGTCAAGCTCAACCTGCACATCTTTCCAGTGAAACCCAGTTTTGAGATAGACTCCGACCTCGACAAAATCGCTGTTTCGATCTTTAGTTTGCATTGTGCTTCCTAGCAGTCGCCCATTTTGTACACTCCATTGTCCCCAGGCCTTAACCCAGTCTTTCTTTAGCGTTGAACTGGAGAAGTCATCATAAAAAGCATACACTTTTTCGGGATTCTCCTTAGCGCTACCGCTGACCAAATCACCCATCACCAAGGAATATGAGTAACCATCAACATTGTTAGCTGATATAGGAGCCTGCAATCTGAACTGGACAGTTGCGGACTTTGTTCCCAGGCCTTTTATGACGCGGTCTAATTGAACATAACGTCGTCTGTTTTCATGGTAATAGATTCGCAAATCATCCCCGTCGTTACGTGTTAATCCGCGATCAATCAGTTGTCGGTGGTTTACTGAGAAAAAAAAGGACGGATGTGTGAGAGAGCTCAACGAAATGAAAATATATGATTGATTGTCCGATGAAGATACCGCGAAGACTCATTTCTGGTTGACGCAAATACTCTTAAGACAAGTTCATTTTAATCTACAATATTCGAATTTGTACATTAGAAAAATACCCCTCAGGAACTTTCATTTGATGAGTCACTGTTTGGGATTTTATCCACAGAATCGAAAGATGCAAGACGTTTACTGCACAACTAGCAACAAACACAACGCGAAAGTATTGTAGATTTCATTTGAATGGTCCCACTTAAGGATTTTATTCAAAGATAGCGTAATAACATTACTACAGGAAAGCAACTGCTATGTGGCTTTCATTGCGATGGTCACGGCTTATTGTATTATCCAGGCATTAAATGCTCTTGTGCAGCGCAACTGAACCACAGTAAGTGAAATTTCCAATTGAAATATGGTAAAGGACAACTGATGTCATACATTTTCAGTCGATAACGTTCTTAAGTAATCATTGATCGTAAAGCCAAGCCATTTACTTTTGCTTCTATCATTGCAAGATTGCAGCTTCTCTCAAAGTGACGTTACTATGGAATATCACACTAATACACACTAAAAATTAAAGTGTAAGACTACACTTAAAAATGGTGTAAAATTGTTGCCAGCCCCGCAAGCCGTTTTTTTTGTGTGTATTATTACACCAACTTCTAAAGTGTAGTTTAACTCTCAAAAGGAGGGTAAATTTATACGCAAAGTAGTGTAAAATGTGTGTAATACAACTTTGCACTTGTAAAATTACACATGTAGCAAGGGTAATAATATCAGAAAGGAAGGGTAAAATTACACTCTAAAATGGTGTACCATTGTTGCCAGCCCGGCAAGCCGTTTTTTTGTGTGTATTATTACACCAACTTCTAAGGTGTAGTTTAACTCTCAAAAGAATGGTATATTTAAACGCAAAGTAGTGTAAAATGTGTTGTACAACTTTGCACTAGTAAAATTACACATGTAGCAAGGGTAATAATATCAGAAAGGAAGGGTAAAATTACCCCGTATGACGGTGTAGTGATCTACCCCATCTAAAAAACTTGAAATTACACGATAAAAAAGTATAATTCAATCCCAATATGAAGTGTAATTATGTTTATTTAACATCTATTTATCAATAAAAATATACGTAACAATGGGTAATATAAACTCAATCGTAATTACACTTGCTAACTTAAGAAAAAAAAACGCACAACTCTAGATAACTAACAGCCTACAGTGCATATGAGTTCTTTAATAAGGGAATAACATGTTTTTTTTCGGGAATATTGTTTATTTGCGCCCGCGTTGTGTCATTTGCGGCCCTCGCGCGCAAATGACATTACAAGGGCGGGCGCAAATAAACAATATTCCCGAAAAAAGTCATGTTATTATCATTATTATCAATAATGGCCAAATGATATCAAGAATGCGAGTTTTAATAATACAACACACTAAAAATTAAATTGTAAGACTACACTTAAAAATGATGTAAAATTGTTGCCACCCCGGCTATCCGTTTTTTTGTGTGTATTATCACACCAACTTCTAAAGTGTAGTTTAACTCTTAAAACAATGGAGTTCGCCCGCAATGAGGATAAATGGAGGAGAATCTTGCTTCAACCCAGGTAGCTCTTGTTCAGTAGGCACAACCTGCATATATAAAATGAAGTGGAAAAGAACAGATGTTGTAAACATTATAAAAGGTGCAAGTTACATCGAACTGCATGAAGTGCGCCACCCGACAGTTCATGCAGATGGAAATTATACTACATAGTACACTATAACAACTAAATTAACTGCATGGTTAGATCTACTTTACAAGTTACATCAAACTGTATGAGGTATGCCACCCGCCAGTTCAGATGGAAATTATACTACATAGTACACTATAACAACTAAATTAACTGAATGGTTAGATCTACTATTGAAGTTACATCGAACTGTATGAGGTATGCCACCCGCCAGTTCAGATGGAAATTATGCTACATTGTACAATATAACAACTAAATGAACTGCATGGTGAGATCTACTTTACTTTCAATGTCATAAAAGAAGTACACCACTCGAAATGTAAATAGAGTAGGTCAAAAGAAGACCTCAACACATGATAGAAACAAATACATAACGATCAAACTTTATCACCACGAGGGAACACAACACGTAACCATCAAACCTCGTCACAGAATAACAAATCTTACCACATAATGACAAAAACACACCACAAAAAAAAAACTTGAAGTTATAGCTTTCCATAATTCTTTCTTGTTCTCCACTGTATTCTACTACTTCCATTTCATCATTAACCCTAAAATAACCCAAATCCTGACCATCTTCATTGAATTAATGACATACAACTGTAGGAAGTTCAGATTTGACTTAAACTTATAGAAAAAAAAGGGTAAACTCCACTTAAACAATTCAAACAAAGGAAAAACTGTTGCCATAGCATTACTAGCCTAATAAGGACAGGAATACAACGTGGAGTGAACAGTTCTTACCTGTCAACTGTCTTTCGCTTCAGACTGAAGTGTTGCTAGTGGTTGTCTGTAGTTGACTGGCTGGCCGCACTATGTTGCTGAGGAATAAATAGGTGTATCTTCATCAGTAAGAACAAATAAAGACCTTACACTAAAATCTTCAAGGGATATTTGTGCTGAATTGTAATCTAACCTTGCACAGCTCTATTAATTTCTTTATTCTCAAATTCATTGCTTTCCTGAATCAAAGAGCCAATTTGAATAAAATCAGTCCAATTCCACTGAACAACACTTTATATTTAGCCTGTGTGGTGACCGACTGGGAAAAAACCGATTGGAAAACGAAACCGAACCGGAACAAACGAACTAAGAATTGAACAATAATATTATTATTGCAAAAGTAGACAAAGTACACCAATTAAACCAATGGAATAATAAACAGAGATAAAGTTATCTGGGCTATAGGTTGGCCAGCTCTTCACAGTCTGGGTTCAGCAATGGGTTACTCATGAAGTTCTCTTCTATTTAGCCTTACACGAATGTTTTCACCTCGTGACACGTATGTCTTTCTCTAAACAAATCTCAGTAAAAAACAGCCGCCATTTTTGTAATATCACGCCTCTGGTGAGTCATGGGTAACTGTACCAGTCCTTTACACTTACCTGGCGCTGTTGTCGCGCGAGAAAATCAATTTTCCTTATAATCTTCAATTTTGGCCCAACATTACGAATTACGGAATAAGTTATGCTTTCAAATCACTACCCGTATAACTTTCCAAGAGGCCAAGCAAAGAATTCCTCATCAATTTCCATGCATGAAAGAAACATACATTTATATTAATTTTAAGGCGGGAAGTTGCGGTCGCCTCGCCAACGAACAAATACCACAACATTATGTTTATGAAGTTAGGTAGATTTCACCTATTCTGCGCGCCGGCATATCAGTTTCCGGGAGAAGTATTCTAACTGACGGTCGCCGGGACCTAAGGTCTTGATTTGGGTGACGTAACGAGCTAACAGTGCCTTCCATTTGTGTCTCAAATCTAAGGAACGTCAAAACACTGCAACAATTCTTTCGTTTTCAACGTAACAGAAAACAGCTTGTACTTTTTTATGTATTTAAATACATCGTCCTTTGGTGCGAATTGTAGTCTATCCAAAAACACTTGGATCGACTACAATACGCACCAAAGCACGATGCGAACATCATGACCCTCAAAACTTAACAATAGAAATAATGAACACAGTTTACTCACCACGAAAGGATTCAGCATATTTGTTGTACGGGGCGCCTAAACTGGTAAGCCATTCGCCTACTTCCTCTACTGTCCATAGTTTAACATCTGAGCATCCATGAGCAGCCATTGAATTTAAAATAACGCAAGAGACAGGACCTCCAAATATTCAAAATCCTTCTCCGAAGACTGGCCGAATAAAAAGTAATACAAAGAGGGTCATCAAGTTTCTTTATCGCTATTCAATAATGCATCTTGATTGGCGGAGAATTATGTCGCCTTTTTGACCGGAAATTTTTGTCAAAAGACGTAAATACCGCAGCCAACCACATGGCTCGAAGTGACATTTGTAACCGGAAACAAACCTTTTGAATTTTACCATGCAGCTGACACCTATGCTTGTTACGAACCAGATTTTTAGGAGCTTAAAAAAACTACCAGTACTGGCTCACATTCGTAGTCGGCATTCGCACAACCCAAATTTTCTTGTCATTTGTGGTAGGCCTGGGTACAGCAAGACTCTTTTCAAGTTTTGAATCTCATTTTCCCCGCAACCATCCTGAACTTATTTAGGAAACGGACGAAGGAAAAGAGAACGAAATTCTTTCTCATGATGATTCGGATGATCCCGTACATTCGCCCAGTTCAGAGGGAGAAAGCGACTCAGAGAATGACACCAGAGATACATCTTCGAATGTCTTCGAAACGTTGATATATTCATACTTAAACTAGAGAGTGTGACAAATTGAGCCAGACTGCAATGAGAACTACGTACAAATAAATAAGCCCTGAGGACAGTTTGTTCGGCCCAGTATATCATATTTATGAATAGCTATTTGTAAGCCCACAACTGAATGAGTTAAAAAACCACTCTAACATGGTTTAGATTAATCGGCCTTTTACTATTAAAATTGGTGTAAAAGTACACTTCCAACTGCGTAATTTTATCCTTAATAATACGCATAAACTTTTATCCTTTAAAAAGAGTAAAAATACCCTACATATAGAGTAATTTTAGAAGATTATTTTGGTGTAATAGTTTACACAGTAACAAGGTGTAAAAATACCCTACATATAGAGTAATTTTAGAAGATTTTTTTGGTGTAATAGTTTACACAGTAACAAGGTGTAATTTTACATTTTCGCGTTCGTAACATTACACTTTAATTTTTAGTGTGTATTTACCTGGTATATTTATGGTGTAGTGTTTTGGAAGAGCGGATTCTTTGGCTTCTATTTGCACCTGTATCTTGCCACCCCTTTTCGCGAAACAAGTTTGATTGCGATTCGAAGTGTTACCGTTGGCCAGCTTTTCCAAAAGGTGCTGAACTGGTTTCAACAAAGCGATTTCTTCTTCAGCGATTCGAGCCAATTTCTCAGCGTCTTTCTGCATGGCGGAAGCAAGATCGTTCTTCTCGTTAAAGGTGTTCAAATCCAGAGTTAATTTGTAAATCAAGGAGTCGATCTGACTTTTGGCGCGGTGTATCTCGTCGTGTTTGGAGCGATTTGTTGACTGGGATTGTTCAGCGCTACCTGCACAATGTTCCAACACCAAGAATGCCGTAAAAACTGCGGCGAGATAAAGCTGAAAACCCATTTTGGACAACGCACTTACAATCTGAAATAACTCGTTTTTTATTGCAAGAAAGCACTACAAGTCTTTTCTATACTTATTATATATCATATGATATCCATTGGAGTTAAGCTTACAAGTTATTTTTCATGAAATGTATATCAGGATAAAAATAGGAACATCACCTAATACGTTCCTTTAATTGTTATGGTTATAGAAGATATATCTTTCTTTGTATACTACTTCCCCACCGACGCAGCACTACAGTTTCTTTAGAAACTACCCCTTCTATCTTTCTTGTTGTTGAAGAGTTTTTGTATTGAGACTGAGTTCTTATTTGTGTTGCTATTTTCTGTCTAACAGTGAGTGTAATGAGTCTGCACCATAATGTTTTGTAAGGAGATACATGCACCAGTATGTAAATTTTCGTCGATTTATCCACGATGAATGAAATGACCTTTTTTTAAGACTGATCATGCATAGCTAAGCGAACCTCGCCAAGACCATTTTCAATTTTAAAGAAAATTGGCCTTTTTTTTTTTTCGGATTAGCCCTCATCCTTTTTGAAGCTAGCAAAGAATGATGAATTCGAACTCATGCCTTCAAACAGGGTTAAATTAGAGAACTAAGGTTTTTTTCTTCGATTGATAGTGTACTCTATTCTTGGAAGGCTCACAAGTTATTTTTCTTGAAACGATAAAGGTCATAATTTATGCGTTGCAAAAAATCTGCCAGTGTGGCGATTATGTTCATAACAACTCCGAACTTTGCTCCGTTCGTTTATGAAACTCTGGGTGTGTAGAGAATTTTTTGCTGACGAAACATAAATATCATTGCGGTTTCCTTAGTTTCCGTTTATCGTTCACTAGTTTTGCCACCCAATTTGGATGAGCTTTTCAGGCATTGAGATAGGTCATATCTGAGGTGATAAGTAGAGGAACAAAATGGCTTCTTGTTATTTTAATTTTTTCACGTGTTCACCTCAGTGTTGGCACAAGGTGATGGATATTTATCCGTTCGCCTCCTGGCTCGGTAAATATCAGTCTACCCTTAGTCACCTCCATTTCAGGGAATAAATGTTTAATATTGACAGGCTCAGTACGTTTTGACCTCAACTGACATATTGCCAATCACGTTATATTTGTGTATTCAGTGATTCTTTTCGATGGCATTTTTTCAACAAATTCGTACTGGTGAAAATATGAGATGGATTTTTCACCAAAACAAATAATATGCCTTCAGATAAAGGTTCCAAAGAAAACAAAATATGCATACTGCTCATTTTCTTTATGTGCTTTTGAACAATCGTATATCGAGGAAACATTTAGACAAGACGAAGAAAGGAATCTTCCCTTTCTCCAGTTTTCGTACTAAAGGTGATGTTACACGAGCCGATTTTTAGCGCATTATTGCTCGCAACATTTTAGCCCAGGCTCCTGCTTGACAAATCGTGGGCGACAAATATGACGGACACTGTTGACGTGACTAATTCCGGTTCTCCGTGGTGCATTCTGGGACGATGTGTGGGGCGGTGGTGATACACGCACCAGCTCAAACAAAATTCGGGCAGCAATGTTGCAGGTTTTTGAAAGCGCTTCAAAAACCTGCAACAGGTTGCCATAACAAAATGTTGCTTTAAAATCGACCTGTGCCCCTTGTTACATCAGAAAACTTTTGTTGTGTTATCAAATCGGTTCGTGTAAGATCACCGTATAGCGAAAATGCAGATTGTGAAGGGCTTAAATTGAATCGTGCAATTGTTGCCCCATGTGGGTTATTTACTGGTAGATGCACCGCTCTTGCGCATGAATGTGGAAATCATTGTATGCATTCACATGAGTTAAATTCTTACGCTGTAGGTGTTCGAGGCGATACAGCAAGTCAAAGATGATGATGTAATCAATGGCATCATCGATGAAGTTATACAACCTCAGTTACGACAAGTGATAATTGAGTTGTGGCGTGATATAGCAGAGAGTAACAGAAACAAACAGATTGAGAAGGTAACTATCATGAACACATTGTCATTAGCAACTGTCAATAATAATCATGTTGTAGCGTGCTCTTGTGAAAGATGATAATTTAGTTGCTTAGCAACGGGGAAATGGGATTTAGAGTCCCATTCCGGACTCGAGCCAACGACATGCGAAAAACCGTCGTGCTCAAACCTGTCAGCGGAGCCTCTCTTGACTCCTCAGAAAAGAGTCAGTTAGGCTTGGTACAACCTCGTTCCCAGGGCCTCTCTTCCCTGCCTCGACACAGGAAGAAGAGAAGAGAGACCCTGGAAAGGAGGTTGGGCTTTCCAGAAATTGAGTCTGCTCTTTCAAATTGCCGCAGGCAATTTTTTTGCGCCGGTCACTGTGATTGACCCAGTCAGTGTCTAAGGAGCTCGCACAATTTTATTGGTAGAAGAAAGGCTGAAATGGTTCCTTTTGTACATTGCCAAAATGTCGTCCAAACTGTGGGAATTAAACAAGAATTTTAGGCTACTGAGCACTTTGAGATTCGTTAGCAATTTTTCTAGATTCGTCGAGTTTTGTTTATCATTTCCAGAAAATTTCGCGTTTGATACAGAAAGGCGTAGATAAAATTACATAAGATCACAATAAATTTTGCATTTGCAGCAAATCACAGTTAGATGTTAATACGCATGACCAAACTCTCATTTGCTGGCAGTTATCTGCAGCTCTCGTAGCGGGTTGTCCTCCAATGAGACGAAAGAAAAAATGTATCGAATGATAAATCTTTTTTTGTCTTTTTCCTTTGGTCTTTGCAGGTTTCTTTGTTTGCTAAAGATCATTTCCTTGATGCCTTGTTCCTGCAGCACTTGTTGAGTCAATTGGCTGGTGATGGCTCGTCACTTTACTTCAGTGATTACACAGATCAGGTTTTAGATGGTATGTTGTATACGTTTGCACAGCTTTTCCAACATTGTTGGGGCCACGCGCGCGCATTACATAAGGTCTCCATGGAGATAGCTACTCAGCAAGATGGCAGCCGAATTTTGTAAGTTTACAAAGTCTTATGGGTAGTATCCTTCCCATAATACACTGCACGTCCTTACTTTGTTGGGAGTTTTTGCGTCCGTTGTGCACACAACTTCCAACACCATCCAACATCTGCAGAACCATCAACTCCTTTGGGCCTTGTTGCATTCGTTTGGGCGGGTCTTTACGCCGCCAACCACAACGTAGACGAAAGCGAAAAAGAAAAAAAGGCCGGAAGAAAGAAAGAGAAAAACTAAAATGGAATGGATCTATCGAGCAATAACATTGACCCTGCACGCTTTTCACATTTTTGTAAAGTAGGTACATGTATTAGTCACTCCCCTCGGAGCTTTTCAGGCCTAATTTACAATTCTATTTGGGGGATTTTGCCGGTTCAGACTGCTTATTACGCAGTTTTCAATTAGCCACTCTCAAAAATACCGCAATACTCTTTGTTTGTCCCTCCAAAATTTTGCATAAGCATTGTTTTTATTTTCTTTTGGGACTTAACAATGTTCCCAAGAGAAACTGGAAACAATCCTTATGCAAAATTTTGGAGGGACAAACAAAGAGTATTATGGTATTTTTGATAGTGGCTAATTACTGAGAGACAATAACACCGGGAACTCCGTGCTTTGGTCTTTTCGAATAGCTAGTGTGTGGTATGTTTAAAGGGAGAGTTTCACGTCTCTGCGTATGGGCAAACTGTCATTTCAGCCCTTTTAATTTCATTGTTATTGAAACAACTGAAAGCACTGATGTAGGAAAAGGAAACAATGCCCTGGAAGTGTAATTACCAATTGGAATTAATTTTGCAATCATTTTCTTTGTGTTATGAACCAACTGAATGCGAATAGATAACTCGTGCTTTATGACAACTCGTGCCTCCAATAAAATGTTCGACCGGTACAATAAATTCGAGGCTAAAATTAAATTTGATATTTTCTGTGTAAACCGGCATTATCTTCCAGCAAATTTGGGCCTTAGTCATTCAGTGTATTTGCTGTAATACTCTCAGTGATTAATGGACATCATCATATGGTTCAGTAAGAAACCGTGAAATTTACAACTGCTTGCGCCAAAGCTTGGACATGCGCAAAACCGTGAAACTGCCACTTTAACGTGGCACAGTGACTCGGAACAAGGGTTGTGGTGAGACGAGGCCTGTGGTTTATGGAAGATAAAAATGATTTATGGGATGTTGGATGACGCAATCAACAGGTCTCTCGTTAACTCCTTTTTTTGAAGTCGTAGTTTAATACGTCGCCTCCTCTTGTCAACAGGTATTATTTGCGGGTTGCTGACCTCGCAGTATTTAGCCATAAATGATGACTTAGAAGCGACACAGAGTAACTCAGTTGTGAGAAGATTTCACGAAAAAGTGTTTTGTGATGTGGTAAGTGGAAGACCCTTATAAGAGGGGACTGAGCAAGGAAGGCGGCTACGAGGCCGGTGGCTGAAACATCAATCATTTCGCGATTATTCCAAGTTATTCCGCATGGAAAAGTGTGTACCAGCTTTCCATGAATGGAATTGTTATAAACGGTAAAGACTCGTATCATATCTCAAAGTGCCCTTGGACGTGAGGTGCCTGGGAATGAAATTAAATTACTGGAATCGGAATGCTAACAGTTAAGCCTAAATATTGTTTTAGGCCTAATTGGGCTGAAGGTTAGCATTTCTAAGAGGTTTGGACTTTTTCAACAGTTACAGTGTAACCTCAATCTGCATTTTACAGTGACCGATTACGAGTCTTTACCGTTATTAACGGTGTGGATGTTTCGGGAGAAAATGGCCGAAAGATTCACGCTTCTTCGCGTACTTCTTGATCGAAAATTCATCCAGACCGCCCGGAGCTAGCCCTCGAAGAAAATCAAAATCCCATAGCAGAGGTTCAAGTCACGAGTTCCGAGTTCGACCAAAAGCGTTGAGTAACAAAGACTAAGTTGAAACAGCTATGCAAAGGAAACTGTGTGGTTTTTCAGTGTCTCTTAAGCCCCGTCTACTCAAGCAATTTTTGTGACAATAGGAAAAAAATTGTTCATGTAGACGGGGTTTTAGAGCCGCAAAAACCAAAAACAAACTTCCTCACTTAATTCCTCGTGTGTTGAAATGAGTCAATAAAGTGTCTTTTCTTCTACTTTTTATCTTCAAATTCAGGCTTTGGATGTCTTAATGCAAGAATTGACAGCACATTTAGACGAAGACTTGCATGAGTTACATGAAAGCGAAAAGGAAAATTACGTTTTCGACCTCTAAACCATCGTAACGCTTGGCATTATTGATATGATTCCGAATCACAAAGGATTTCTTGAAATAGCAAAGAATACGTGAACCTGCCCATCCGCGCTGTTCAGTATGCGGTGCCGGCTGTCCGCTTAAGAATTCACGACAGCGATGGTGCTGTCAATCCGTTTGTCAGTCTTTGTCAATCATATGCTCACTTGGTTGATGTCCCAGTCGATTCCGGGAAGTTTATTTATGAGCCAGTTCAGACAGCCAGTGGACCGTCAGTCAGTCCATTACACCGACTCACAGACCAGGCAGACCAACACACAAACAGTAAAAACGCGAGTTGCGACAGACAAACAAATATGCTTCGATAGAACTGATTGAGTTTTTGCGTTTCGTCATCGTTACCTAATAAGCCAGTTGTTCCAAAACACATGCGCGCGTCGCAAATGAAAACAGCACATACTAAAACTGCGAAAATTGGATACAAATTCTTGCAGCTCTTTTCCTTAACAAAGGCCAAGGAAAACTTATGCGGTTCTTTTTATCCTGACATGCGCATGTGTATTGAAACTCTCACAGTGGCTTATTTAGTAACGAGGCGCAGCAGTGCCTTAATCTAGAATATCGAGGTGAGACTCGGTGCCATTGACATTCACGTAAGCAATGGTCTGTTCTAACTGACCGGATGTCCAAGGGAAGTGTTTTTTTTTTATTTTTTTACAATTTAATGGCAGTAAATGGTACAAGGCAGTGACCCCATAGAAGATAGACCACCTTAAAAATAAAAATATTCCTATCCAAAAACTGGATGTAAAGATATTTCTATCCTTAAACAATAGCTGATATTTCCATTAAACAGACCAATGTAAACATATAGATATATATCAAATACAAACAAATAAATGGAAAGTTAATAAGCAATGTAAAACCTCAATCACATCCCTTACTCCTTTCTTTAAGTTTGAAATAGTTGTTGCCTGACGTCTTCCACAGGTCCACGATCGTATTTTTTGAAAAGCTACACTAAAAGGTTTATTTATTTATTTATTTGTTTAACTTTGCCAGTCTTAGGTCGCCAAAGGAGGCTTTTACTTTTTGTAGAAATCTGTGTATAAATCTTCTTTAGAGCCTAGCAAAGATATCTGGATGGTTTTTTTGGCAATAGTAAAAGAGTTTCATGTCAAAGTGACGTTAGCGTCTTTCTGTTGTGTTAACTTAACTATTTATTCCTCGCAGTCTTACAATACCTTTGGCGGTAAACGTGTGTTCCACTCTCAAAATTACCTCCAGAACCTACTTTTTGCAGAGATTAAGCTTTTTAAATAGAATGATGTTCTTGTCTTCTGAGGTGATACTTGATGACGAGTTGGTAGCATTTTGTGAAAAAGTATTGAAAAAGTATCACATGTGACTTGATCGCTCAATCATGCCCAAATATGCCGGGCATTGGATTGACCTTTCATCACCTAATTGAAAAAAAATTGTAAACTATTTGTGGCTGGATCGATTTCTCTGAAGTTTGAAAGGGTGATTGCTAATGAATAGAGAAAGAATCTTCACACTAGCTAGAAATTCCTGTGTTTTGCATGAGAATTCTGCAAAGAGGTAAATGTGAATAAATTGTTCATCTGTGCGCGGAATTTGGCCGTAGCGCCAAACTTTAAGACAGGCAATATTTGCAGTATGGTTTTTCTTTATTGCCTCAGTCTTCGCAACTGGAAAATTGATTTACAATGTGAATTGGGAGAAACTATTTATTCTGTATGCCTTTTTAATTGCAATTGTGCGAGAAGATTCTTCCTTCTTTCTTCTGTCCTTCACAAGCATAGCTGTGGCACTGATTCTGCTTCAGGAAATGAGGACTCCACACAAGTGTTTCCCAACACCATTTTATTGTTTTTTCTTTTCTTTTTTTTTTAAACAGCTTTGCTTAGCTAACCCTAAACGTCAATCTTAAAACATATTTTTCATTGTAAAACCAAAGATTATAAATCAAGCAAGCGAATCAAAAAGTGACCAAATCTCTTTTACACATGTTGAGGTCATTTGTCTTCACTGTTCTTCTAACATGCGTGCAGACAAGAATCATTCAGGATACAGGCTATGGTTTTTGAGATCTTGCTTTTTACCTAAGAGGAAAGTCATCTTGACTTAACTAATCTAACTCGAAAATTTCTTACCATTAATTAAACAGTATTTATTGCATAATTATGCATATTAAATCAACATTAATTTACCCATTGACTCCCAGGAGTGATCAGCAAGTAAACTCTGTTCACAATTTCAATGGAATGTCAGTCAGATAGGTATTGAGAATGAAGACACTTATCAGCTTAATGAACAGGTGTGATCTTAATGTGATACCAAATTCTCATGGCTACCCAACAAATAAATCTGTAGTACTTGTTGTGAGAATGCGCGTTTCGTTCTTGGGAGTGAAAGGGTAAATTAAAATTCAACTTTTCTATTCCTTTTGCGACAAAACTTGATGGTTTCCGTTATCATCAAAACAGTAAACCTGTGCTCGTGTTCTGAATTCCACCGGAAATCAAGAAACTTTTTTCAAAAATCGTCATTTTATTATTTCATATTATTCCCTGTTTTTCTCTAAAAAATATTGGTGAAGGAAAACATTTGTGAAGCAAACTATGAAAATTCGCAAAGCAAAGCAAAAATATCAAAAAGGCTGTCGTTTAGTTACTTGAGCCAGACGACCACATAAGGAGACTGGTGAGAGTATGATTTGTTTGGCCAATCAGAATCACTGCTTGGACTGTCGTAACCATTTCCATTCTGTGACCAGCCATGCGCAGTGGAACCTTTTGACATCACCCCAACAGCCATGCAGTTGTCATTTGTAGCAGTGTTTCCTTCAGTGTTGAATGATGCATAAGGGTATGATCCGCCATGTGCAGTATACGGCATTATCCCAAACTTGTTTTGGAAACAGGTCTGCCACAAAGAAAGAAATTACAAATATTGTGAAAATTGAATTAGCTCCCATTTACTTCGCTGTTTGCTTCAGTCGATCACTCGTAGTTTCCTTAAGGCCTCCCCTCCTAGAATTTTTCCTTTTTGGTTTTTCTGATTTTGACATGTGTATGAATCTGTAGTGCGTGGCTAACTATATGAACTATGTTTTCTCTCGTTTGTTAGTGAATTACGGGTTTCTTGCTTAAGATATATATTTTTAGAGATATTGACTTGGTGTTACGTTGGTGATCCGACTTAAATGTTAACTGCTTTAATGTAAGTTTTTTTTTAAGACTGTTTTATCTCGCTGTTCTAAGGGCCTGCTTGCTACTTCGAATTGTCTCGAGAAATCCGAACCTTATAGCCTTTTAAGATTATATTGAAGGTCTCATTTGTCTATTTGGAAACGAGCTTTGACTCGTCTTACCTTTTTGTTTCCATTCCAAGCAATCACCATCACTGGTTTCTGTACAGCAGCCTTCAGGGCTGATAAGCCCACAGAATGATCCCAGAACGAGGTTTTTTCTCTGTCACCGGGCAACCGCCACATCACCCACTTACTTCCTAAGCCATCCGTCATCTCGCCGCTGGACAACATCACCGTAGAGGCTTCCTCCACTGCTAAACTGCGCGCGTCAAGACAAGCGAACTGATTGTGTTTTGAGATCTTTGCAGTTTTCAGCTCATCAGTGTTGTAGTTGGACACCAGCCATTTCTCATAAATGTTGCCGACTTTTCCACTGATTTTGCCGACAAGAGTCCATCCTCCATTTTTCATATCGCAGAAGGTCTGGACTGCTGAGCTTCCTTGTAGATCTGTCTTGATCCAGTAAATGCCATTCTTTGCGCGCGGTGTGTTGTTGACAAGACTGGCATCATGGATTTGCTTGCACGAGTCCGCGGGCAGCTTCTTGTCACCCAGAAGAGCACTATTCGGGAGGAACAAAGGCTGGAGCAACCCCAAAGTGATCGTCGGGGCTGTGGCAACCAGAAGTGTCACCTTGATGTTGTCGTACAGTGTTTTACAGTTGTGGGGAGACCGGTGGCAGCCCATTCCTAGGGTTCCTGCAGGTATCTTCCATTCTTTTGCCACTTTCCAGTTACTATGTACCAGTTTTCCATTCACCCACTGCCAAAATTTGTTTCCCATCACTCGATAGTGAAGGTGGAACCATTTGTTTGACTGGAAGGCAGTTGGTAGCATTTTTTGGTATTGCCATGCGCTATCTTTGTTGTTAGTTAGCGGTCTGAAGTAGGAGATATAAGGAGTTCCCAGGAAGTATTCTATCCACCATCCAGTTGTGTTGCTGGGATTCACATTACTCAAACGTAGAAATGGTCCAGGCGCAGCGAGTTTTAGCCAACTGATCTCCATCAAGTCAAGCTCGACCTCCACGTCTTTCCAGTGAAATCCAGTTTTGAGATAGACTCCGACCTCCACATTATCGCCGTTTAGATGTTCAGTTTGCATTGTGCTTCCTAGCAGTCGCCCATTTTGTACACTCCATTGTCCCCATGTCTTAACCCAGTCTTTTTTCAGCGTTGAACTGGAGAAGTCATCATAAAAAGCATACACTTTTTCGGGATTATCCTTAGTGCTACCGCTGACCAAATCACCCATCACCAAGGAATATGAGGAACCATCAACAGTGTTAGCTGATATAGGAGCCTGCAGTCTGAACTGGACAGTTGCGGACTTTGTTCCCAGGCCTTTAATGACGCGGTCTAATTGAACTCGATGTTGTCTGTTGTCATGGTAATAGACTTGCAAATCATCCCCGTCGTTACGTGTTAATCCGCGGTCAATTAGTTCTCGGTGGTTTACTGAGGGAAAAAAAAAACGTGAGTCTGAGAGAGCTCAACGAAATGAGAAATTATATTTTAATTTCAAATGAAAACACCGCCAAGACAACAGCTTAACGCTCTCGACTTGCTCTAATCTGCAGCGATTGAGTTGTAACTCAAGTGTCCGATCCTCATTACTTAAACGTTTTCCTTGATTCCATCGATTAGTATTATCTTAGTTTTGGAACAGTTGAGTGGCAATATGTTGTTCGTTGCCCATTCATCAACATTGGCTCTCCGAAGAGAGAATATTTTCTAGATAATGCACATATCGGAGGACGCCAAAGGAGTGGTGTCATTAGCAAACAGGTCGATTCGCGTGTTGAGATGTAAGGGTAACTCATTGATGAACATGATAAGCAGTAAGGGACCTAATATGTAACCCTGTGGAACACCCGTTGTAACCGTCCTAACAGACGATGACTGTCCCATGAATGATGAAACCAGTTGAGTACGATCAGTTAAATATGATTTGAACCAGAGTAGACTGTTATTGTCAAAAATGATCCACCGTGCCAAAAGCCTTCTTATAATCCAGAAGAACAAAACCGTTAATCATATTTTCGTTTCCTAAACCCAGACTGTTTCCTATAGATGAGTTCATGTACATTTAGATATTCCAACAAATGGGCATGCACATGGCGCTCAATGATTTTTGATAGTACCGGAAGCACAGAAATAGGTCTGTAATTATTTACGTCATCCATATCACCAGCTTTAAAGAGTGCAGACACTCTTGCTCGTTTCCAACCACAAGGATCAGTTCCTATTGAAAAAGACAGATTTATAAGCTTTGCTATTGATGGCGCAGGTTATGTGATGCCTCGGCGCAGGAGGGCACAACTGATTCCTTCGATTCTTGTTGCTTTGTTCGCTGGAATTTTTAATAAGTATGTCTTCACCATCAGCTGTAATTACCTGAAGGTAACCTTTCCCTAAGAAACTGTTTAAGTTTCTCAGGACTACAAACATTTGCAGTCTGCAAATGTTGTTCCACTTTATCGGCAATAATTGTAAAGTGTAGATTAAAGTAATTCGCGATATCTGCCGCCCCTTCGTCATTGGCCTTGAGAAATTCAGGTTGACGCGTTGGTTTGCCTCCACTAAGCGACTTTATTAATTTCCTTATAAATTTTGAAAGGCAGCCTTGAAGTAATAGGCCATTTCCGAGTTCATGTCTGCCTCATTATCAAAGCGAGTCTAAGTGCGTAGTCTTTGTGTTGGTAATTAGTTCTACTTTACATATGAATGAAAACTAATTTCCATAAGAAATACTTCGCACTTAGACTCGCTTTGAAGAGGAGGCAGACATGAACTCGGAAATGGCCTATTTCTTTTCGCCTAAGTCTTCTTGTTAGTGGCCTGATTTCGTGCGCCACGATACCTTGTCCACGCGTCAGCAGTGTTGCAAGTCCTCCCTTTTTTCAGCAAAGTGTCTCTTTTTGATAGTTGATCTAAAATGTCCTTTGTCAACCAACGCGGTTCCCTCGCATTGCGCACCCGCTTATGCATAATTGGCGTATGCAGATCAATAGGCCATTTCCGAGTTCATGTCTGCCTCATCATCAAAGCGAGTCTAAGTGCGAAGTCTTTGTGATGGTAATTAGTTCTACTTTACATATGAATGAAAACTAATTTTCATAAGAAAAACTTCGCACTTAGACTCGCTTTGAAGAGGAGGCTCACATGAACTCGGAAATGGCCTATTGCTTGTGAAAATAAATCTTCCCAGGCAGCCAGAGAATCATTTACATCTTCAAATACAAACACAGTATCCCATGGGGAGTTGGCTAGCTAGAATAGACCGAAACGCTGTGCCATCAATACCTTTTATACTTTTACTTTCGGTACTTGATTTTTTGTTGTGCTCTTGCTTATTTCCCTTTGATTGATTAAAATATTTCCGCACCGCGAAAGTTGGCAAATGGTCTGAGAGAGCATAATTTAGAAACAGCACATCAACAATATTCTTGCTCCGATTTGAATAAACATGATCCAAACGTGTTCCACTCGCAGGTCTTGTAACATCATATACCAACTGATCAAAGTGCATGGTTTTAAAGCCCTTAGTTAGACGATGTTTTTGAACTTCCGCCAATCGCATTTATAATTAAGTCACCGCTTTCTTTGCCACTCAATACATTCTTCAAACTTCTTATCATCTACAATTGTACTTGACGGCGGGCGATAACAACCAGCGAACAAGAGAGATCTTTTGGATTTGTAGGGACACAATTGAGGGTCCTGAATTTAAGGGTTAAAATGGGAACTGGGATTGGCCTGTTTTTGCCCTGGGAAAATGGGGCTGAGTCACTGGGTTTGGGATTTGCTCACTGGGAATTGGGAAAAAGAACTGAAATGGTAATGGGAGAATCGTCGTTAATTGTGTTCAATCTATGATTAACTAATTCCCTTAGTTTGGAAAACATCAGAAAATGTTATTCAACATTTAAGTGCCCATATCTTGCCCTCGTCTTGCGGTCAACGATGTTTGAGTAATCTCGTAGACCTTCGTAATCAGATCTTCTCGCTCTTCGGGAGGGAAGCCAAGTTTACTTTTGTTTCTTTCATTACAAGATTTTATCTTCTCTCAAAGTAACATTACTACAGAATATCATCATCATCTGACTCAT
The DNA here is from genome assembly GCF_036669925.1 of Montipora capricornis. Taxonomy (NCBI): domain Eukaryota; kingdom Metazoa; phylum Cnidaria; class Anthozoa; order Scleractinia; family Acroporidae; genus Montipora; species Montipora capricornis. The sequence goes on along the minus strand of NC_090895.1, from coordinate 26,329,610 downwards.
ATTTACCTGGTACATTTATGGTGTAGTGTTTTGGAAGAGCGGATTCTTTGGCTTCTATTTGCACTTGTATTTTACCACCCCTTGTCCCGAAACAACTTGAAGTTTGATCGCGATTCCCGTTGGCTAGCTTTTCCAATAGTTGCTGAACTGGTTTCAACAAAGCGATTTCCTCTTCAGCGATTCGAGCCAATTTCTCAGCGTCTTTCTCCAAGGCAGAAGCGTGATCTTTCGTTTCGGTGAAGGTGTTCAAATCCAGAGTTAATTTGTAAATCAAGGAGTCGATCTGACTTCTGGCGCGGTGTATCTCGTCGTGTTTGGAGCGATTTGTTGACTGGGATTGTTCAGAGCTGCCTGCACAATGTGCAAACAACAAGGATGCTGTAAAAACGGCGGCATGATAAAGCTGAAAACCCATTCCGGAGAAAGTAGTTATAATCTCAAGTGACTTGTTTTTGTGCTATGGGTAGGTTTCTTTGGGATGATCCGAAACCCAAGGATCCTTGATCCAAGATCACTTAGATCATGTTTCCCAGAGTGGATTCATCGGTTCCTTTGATGAATGAGCGGATGCACCCTATAACGGGAGGCAGCCACGGCTATGTTTTCGTTGACACAAGGGAGTTTTGTGTTGTATTACTCTTGGGACGTGAAAATATGTGAGACGGATATTTTTATATCGGCGTCCATGAAGATGGGTATGAGAATCGACGATAGAAATTCGCTTTTTCATAAATCCCATAATACAGCTTATTCAAGTTCTGAAGCATGATGCAGTCCAAAGAGTAAATATTGCAACAGGATTACCCTAGTAAATATACCTTTTAGATGGTCAAGATGATCTTGTCAATAGCGTAAAAAATTTACTCACAACATTCTCTGTGCTCTTGTAAATGAACTTCGTGCACTCATGATGTGATCATGTGATCGTGGGTCAGAACGCTGGTGGTCAGATTGTTTTCTGTCAAGTCGTTCTCTCATGATCCCGTGCTTGCTGATCAGATTGCGTTTTATCATATGGCCCGTGCGGCCCCGCGCGCGCTTTCATTGTAAAACTATCGCCTCGGTCATGGCGCACGGACCTCGCTGCCGGACCTCCCGTCCGGCCTTTCCACTCAGTCAATAAGTACATACTATGCATCCATTCTACCTTAGTCAGCCTTGCCCATATTTCTGTTGACATAAGGGAGTTTTGGTGTTGCATTACTTTTGGGATTTGACCAAACCAAAAATAATCGTGAGAAAATGCGAGATATTTTGATCGGCTCACGCGTGCATGGAGATGGCTATGAGAATCGATGATAACAATGCGGATGATTCAGATGTAGCAGGCAAATCTCTTCGAGAAACATCCGTGAACGTTTATGGCCGGTACTGGCTCGGGTCGAAATGAAATCGGTCAGTACAAAATAAAGACTGCAGACTGAGCATAAAATGCAGACTGAGAATGTTTTCAGTTCAATAATTTCAAGTGTAAGGAATTGACAATGTCTTTCTCGAGACTAAGTAGCTTAGTACAGCCAATCACTGTTAAAGGGTAACAAATCGAAGCTGTCTCGTCCGCAAAGCTGCTAGGTGTAATAGTTTCAGACAACCTCAAATGGAACGCGCATGTAGAAGCTCTATGCAAAAAAGTCGCAACGCGTCTGTACCTTTTGAAACAGCTAAAACGAGCAGAAGTGCCACCAAATGATATGATACTCTTCTATTTGACGAGCATTCGTCCTTGTAATAGAATACGCATGCCCGGTCTCAGTTTCACGCTACTCTGCCGCATTTTACACTGACCGATTCCAGTGATTTAACTTCATTCCCAGGTACCTCAAGTCCAAGGGCACCTTGAGATATGGAAACAAGTCTTTACCGTTATAAACGGAGTGGATGTTTCGAGAGAAAATGGCCGAAAGATTCACGTGTCTTCGCGTACCTCTTGATCGAAAATCCATCCAAACCGCCCGGAGCTAGCCCTCGAAGAAAATAAAAATCCAATAGCAGAGGTTCAAGTCACGAGTTCCGAGTTCGACCAAAAGCGTTGAGTAACAAAGACTAAGTTGAAACAGCTATGCAAAGGAAACTGTGTAGTTTTTCAGTGTCTCTTAAGCCCCGTCTACTCAAGCAATTTTTGTGACAATAGGAAAAAAATTGTTCATGTAGACGGGGTTTTAGAGCCGCAAAAATCAAAAACAAACTTCCTCACTTAATTCCTCGTGTGTTGAAATGAGTCAATAAAGCGTCTTTTCTTCTCCTTTTTATCTTCAACTTCAGGCTTTGGATGTCTTAATGCAAGAATTGACAGCACATTTAGACGAAGACTTGCATGAGTTACATGAAAGCGAAAAGGAAAATTACGTTTTCGACCCCTAAACCATGGCAACGCCTTGCATTATTGATATGATTCCGAATCACAAAGGATTGCTTGAAATAGCAAAGAATACGTGAACCTGCCCATCCGCGCTGTTCAGTATGCGGTGCCGGCTGTCCGCTTAAGAATTCACGACAGCGATGGTGCTGTCAATCCGTTTGTCAGTCTTTGTCAATCATATGCTCACTTGGTTGATGTCCCAGTCGATTCCGGGAAGTTTATTTATGAACCAGTTCAGACAGCCAGTGGACCGTCAGTCAGTCCATTACACCGACTCACAGACCAGACAGACCAACACACAAACAATGAAAACGCGAGTTTTTGCATTTCGTCATTGTTACCTAATAAGCCAGTTGTTCCAAAACACATGCGCGCGTCGCAAATGAAAACAGCACCTACTAAAACTGCGAAAATTGGATACAAATTCTTGCAGCTTTTTTCCTTAACAAAGGCCAACGAAAAATTATGCGGTTCTTTTTATCCTGACATGCGCATGTGTATTGAAACTCC